>NW_025969288.1:0-15946 GCF_021869965.1 Rhincodon typus
AAGCACCATATCCAATTTCTCTTTGAAAATAGTCAATGGTTTGACATCAACAGTTCCCAGACAAAATTCCACAGGCTGACCTCTGTCTGGGTGAAGACATTTCTTCTCATTTCCTAAATGATCTCCTTTACCTCTTTAACTCTAAGCCCTATTTCTGGACTCCTAAGTCATTGAGGACATCCTTACTGCAACTACCTTGTCCAATCCTCTTTAAATTTATGGCTTCCAACAGGTGCCCGTTCTTCTTTTCAACTCCAACGCATATAACCCTAACTGATCCAGTCTCCATTCATCTCTTAATACCACCATCCATGAAATCACTCTGGTAAATCTTTCACTCACTGTCACTATAACCAATCCATGAATCCCTTCAATAAGTCTACCAACAAGCCATCTGCCTTATTCACCACCTGCAATAGGGTCAGGGAAAGGGTCAGGGTCAGGGTCAGTGTCAGGGTCATACTTGCTTTCAGCGACAGGAACAATGACACGAAGGTCTCAGTGCACCCCTACCTTTACCAATCTATCACCCTTCAGATATTAAATGGTTTTTCAGTTTTTGCCCCTAATGTAGATAACTTCACATTTATCAGAGAGATGGTTCATCTGCTGCGTACTTACCCACTCATCAGCTCAACTCAACCTGCACTGACAGCCACCATATCATGGCCCCAACAGACAGGGTAACATACAGAGCCAAGACGGAGGAACAAGCCTCACGGAAGACTTCGTGCAAGGCTCAACAAAGATGGTATACCCAGAAACAGCCTTCCAACCTCAAGTGTGCACCAGTGTTGACCTATGGACGAAGAAAGACCAGGTGTTCAGCGGAACGACAGCGGAGGTGTAGATAGGTGCGTGATCCGCAAGCGCGAGGTCTCTTGTTTTCAAATTCTGAACCATCACCGTCAGCAACGACACTGTTCCCCGCACCACCCCGCTCGATAATGCGGCCCCTCCCTCGGCACGTACACCCCCGCCCCGCTCTGTGGAAAGAGGAAGATACTGTTTTGAGTCCAGAGAAACGTTTTGCAATTGAAGTGAAGTGGCAATTTGATGGATATGATCCTGTCGAAAGGGGATAGAGAAATACATGGAACAGAATGGATTATTAGCTAAATTAGAGAGTGAAGGGGTTTGCAGATCAAAGTGTGCCAACGAATAAAAGGGGAAAGAGAGTGGTAAAGGTTGTAGAGGAGAGATAAAGCATTGCTCCAGAGCAGGTGTGAATGGTAGAATGAAGATCTGATTGAAAAGGAAGTAAAGCATGAAGACAGGATGCAATCAGTAGGGGAAAGTATATCCAAACAGAGGACTGTGTTCATGGGTCTAAAGCTGTTGAACTCAGTATTGAATGTAGGCCAACGTTTTGACTTTCTCAACAAAAATTACCACTGCCTTTGTGTTCTGTGGAAGGGTCACCGGACCTGGAACTTTAACTCTGTTTTTTTGCCTCCACAGAGGCTGCCAGACCTGCTGAACTTTTCCAACAGCTTCTGTTTTCGTTACCTTTGCCTTTGCTTTGTGTTCAATGGTGAATTTGATCTTTAATCTCCCTCACCCTGTAACTTTGTCTTGACCTTTTAGCCCACATTCCTGTCTCCCCCTTTCAACAGCTTAGAACATAGAACATTACATAGAACATTACAGCGCAGTACAGGCCCTTCGGCCCTCGATATTGCGCCGACCTGTGAAACCAATCTGAAGACCATTTAACTATCTAAAACACTCACAGTTTATCTTTTACTGCAATTGAGTTTAAAGGCAGGGGCACAAATTTCCAAGTACGCTTTCACCTCCTGGATGTAGTGCTGCTGTCATTCTGCTCAATTTCCTTTCCTCCCTTTCCACGGACTTAATGTCCTTCCTAAAATATGGTGTTCAGAATTCACGATGTACTCAACTGGAGCTGAAAGCACTACTTAATAGCATGACTTTCATGCTTTTTTACTCTGATCTTCTAGTACTGAAGCCCAGAGTCCCACTGACAGTGCTTAATTATCTCAGTACTGACCCTCTGACAATGAGGCACTCCCTCAGTACTGATCCTCTGACAGTACTGCACTACTTCAGTACTGATCCTCTAATCCTGTGGCATACCCTCAATTCTGACTCTATTACATCCGGGCAGTGCCTCACTCCAGATCCTCTGACAATGAGGCAATCCCTCAGAACAGATCCTCTGACAAAGAGGTAATGCCTCAGAACTGATCGACTGACAATAAGGTACTCCTTCAGCACAGACCCTTTCATAATGAGTCACTCGCTCGATCCTGACCCTCTGACAGTAATGCATTACCTCAGTATTGACCATCTAAACTCCCTCAATTCTAATCCCTTTGCAATTAGGCAATGCCTCAGAACTGATCCGCTGACGATAAGGCATTCCCATCATTCTGACCTTCTGACAGTGCTGCATTACCTCAGTACTGACACTCTAACAGTTCTTCAACACCTCAATATTGAGCCCCTGACATTTGACACTCCCTCTATTCTTACTCCATCCCATTGAGGGACTGCCTCGGAATGGATCCTCTAACAACGAGTCACTCCCTTACAGATCACACTTTAACAATGACACACTGCCTCAGAACTGACCTCGTGATAATAAGGTACTCCCTCTATGCTGATCTGCTGATTGCGGGGCCCTTCCTCAGTAATGATCCTGTAAACATGATGAACTTCCTCAATTCCGACCTCCTTAAATGAGGCACTAGTTCAGCTTGCAACTCTGACAATAACGCACTCCCACAGTTCTGACCCTCTGACACTGCTACAATACCTCAGTACTGACTCTCGAACCGTGTGGCACTCCCCCAATTTTGACCATTGAATCAGTGTTGATCCTCTGACTGTAATGCACTCCACGGATTGGACCGTCTGACAGCGGTTCACTACCTCAGAGATAACCCATTAATCATATGGTCCTCCCTCAATCCATCCCCATTACATTGAGGCACTGCCTCAGAATAGAATCTCTGACAACGAGGCACTCCCTCAGTACTGACCCGGTAACAATCCTCAGAACAGACTGACCCCCTTACAAACAGGCACTGCCTCTGTACTGACCCGCTGACGATTAGGCCCTCCCTCAGTACTTACCCTCTGATAGTGCTGCAGTCCTCAGTATTGATCCTCTAAATGTGATCCTCTAACTTCTGATCCCATTACATTGAGGCACTGCCTGACAATCGACCCACTGACAGCATCTCATTAGGGAAATGAAGTGCAGACTGGGTGACCGCTTTGCAGAACAGCTACAGACACTCAAACAAAGAGACACTGCCTCAGAACTGACACTCTGACAATGTAGCAGTATTTCAGGGCTGACCCTCCAGTCGTGAGGTACTGCCTCAGAACTGACCCTCTGGTGGAGCTGAAGTACATCAGTGCTGACTCTTCAGTCGTGAGGCTCACCCTCAATTCTGACCCCCTTACAATGAGGCACTGCTTCAGAATTGACCCACTTACAACCCCTTCAGTAGTGACCCTCTGATAATGAGGCCCTTCATCAGAACTGATTCTTTCTCAATGGGTGACTCCTTCAAGACTGACTCTCCAGAAATGACATGATAACCCTGCAGAGGGAGTCATTGTCAAGGAAGCACTCCCTCAATACTTCGCCTCTGACAGTTCTTCAATACCTCAATACAAACCCTCTGACTATGATGTACTCTCTTAGTAGTGACACTCTGACTGCAATATCTTCCTACTGACCTTCTAAACATGTCATCCTCCCTCAATTCTAAATCCATTACATGGAGGCACTACCTCAGAACTGACGCGCTGACAACAAGCCTTTCCCTCAACTGATCCTCTGACAGTGCGACGCTAGCTCAGTACTGACTCTGTGTTGTGAGGCACTTCCTTAATTCTGACCATCTTAAAATGAGGCACTACCTCAATATTGACCCTCTGACAAAGTGGCACTGCCTCACAATTGACCTCCTGACAATGGGACATTCCCGCAGTGCGGACCCACTGATAGAGGTTTGATATTCGGAGAGTACTGCACTGCAAACAGGTCAATATTAAGGTCATTCTCGATGGCTAAAATTCAGGGAGTGCTGCACTGTTGGTGGGCCAGTATTCAGGGAGTGCCACACTGCTTGAGGTCCGATAATAAGGGATTACTGCACTTGCAGAGAGTTCGCACCGAGGGAATGCTGCACTCTCAGATGGTCAATATTAAAGGAGTATTTCACCCTCAGAGCTTTGATATTAGGGGAGTGCTGCACTGTGAGCAGGCAAATACTAAAAAAATGCGACGCTATCAGAGGGTCCATATTAAGGGAATGCTCCACTATCGAGTGTCAGTATTAAGGAAGTGGTGCATTTTCGGAGGGCAACAGTTGATGGTGTACTGCAACTTCAGCGAGTGAGTGCTCAGGCAGAGCAGCACAGCAAAGGGTCAGTAATGAGAGAATGCTCCATTGTCAGAGGCTTAGCACTGAGGGAGTGCTTAATCAGAGAGTTAGTATTGAGCGAGTGCTGCATTGTCAGAGTATCATCACTGAGGGAGTACCACAATATTGGAGGGTCAATATGAAGCATGTGCGACACTGTCAGAGGGTCAATGATGACAGAATGCTGCGCTGTCAGAAGCTCAGTAGTGGGGGAAAGCTGCATTGTCAGACTGTTTTCACTGAGGGAGTGCCGCTCTTTTGAAAGGCCAATAAAAAGGGAATGCTGCAATGTCACAGGGTCAATATTAAGGGTGTGCTGCACTGTCAGAGTTTCAGCGTTAAGGGAGTGGCACACTAACAAAGAAGCACTGCCAGAGAGCTGGCCCTCCTGACTATGAGGCACTCCCTCAGTACTAACCCTCCAACAGTACAACATACTCTGGAGTGGTGGTGGCTGACCATCTGACAGTGCATTTCTGCCATATGTTAACCCTCTGATATACCGGTATTCCCTCAGCACTAACCTGACGACTGACCTTTTGAGAGAGATGTGTTCCTTCACTATTGACCCTCTGATACTGGAGCACTCCCTTAATATTGATTCATAGAATCGCTACAGTGTGCAAACAGGCCATTAAGCCAAACAAGTCCACAATGCCCCTCCGAAGAACATCCCACCCAGGCCCATTCTCATGTCTAAGCCACCTAACCTAAACATTTCTGGGCACTATGGGCAATTTGGCATAGCCAATCTGCCTCGCCTTCACATCTTTGGACTGTGGGAGAAAACCGGAGCACCCAGAGGACACACAAACCCGCACAGACACGGAGAATGTGCAAACTCCATACAGACGGTCGCCCAAGGGTGGAATCGAACCTGGGTCACTGGCGCTGTGAGACAGCAGTGCTGACCACCGAGCCACCGCGCCGCCCTCGTGGAATTTACAACAGTGCAAAACCCCTTTAAAATTGACCCCAGCACTCCATTAATATTTGCCTTCTGACAATGCAGCTTTTCCTCAGGACTGACTCGCCAACAGTGCAGCACTCCCCGAAATACTATCAGAGAGTCAATACGAAGAGAATGCTTCACGGTTGGAGACAGCACTGAGGGGAGCTGCACTATCAGAGGTTCCGTACTAAAGGCATGCTGCACTGTGAGAGGGTCAGTCATGCGGGAATTCTGCACTGCCAGAGAATCAACAATGAAGAAGTGATGCGCTGTCAATGTAATAGGGTCAGAAGTGAGTCAGTGCCTCATGAGCCGGTGTCTCATTGTAAGGTGTTCAGAATTGAGTCAGTCCTGTGGTAGTGCAACACTCTCAGAGGGTCAGTACTGAGGGAGAGCATCATTATCAGTGGGTCAGTACTGAGTGTGTGCCTTGTTGTAAGTGGGTCACTTCTGAGGCAGTATGTCATTGTTGAATGGTCAGTCCAGTGTGATTACTTTATTGTCAGATAGTCAATGCTGAGGCAGTGCCACCTTCCCGGTCAGTATTGAGGTAATGCCTCATTGTAAGGAGGTTAGAATTGAGGGAGTGGCAGACATTTAGAGGGTCAGTACTGAGGCAGTGCAGAACCGTCAGAGGGTCAGTACTTGAGGAGAACCCTATTATCAGAAGGTCAATACTAATGGAGTGTCACATTGTCAATGGTTCAGTACTGAGGAATCACCTCATTATCAGAGGGTCAGTCCTGAGGCAGTGCCTCATTGTAAGAAGGTCGATGCTGAGGCAGTGCCAAATTCTCAGAGGATCAATATTAAGGTTTAGAGGTGAGGGAGGGCTATATGATTATGTCACTCTGACAATGAGGCACTCCCTCAGGAATGAGCCTCTGACAATAAGGCACATTCTCAGTTCTGAATCTCTGACAAGGAAGCACTCCCTCAGTGCTAACCCTCTAACAGTGCTTCAATACCTCAGTATGGAGCCTCTGTCAATGAGGCACTGGCTGAGTACTGACCCTCTGATAGAGCTGCAAAAGCTTACTACTGACCTTCTAATCATGTGCCTCCTACCCCATTTCTCAATCTATTGCGTTGAGGCACTGCCTCAGAACTGACGCACTGGCTATAAGGCATTCCCTCAGTCCTGACCCTCTGACAATAATGCACTCCCACAGTTGTGACGCTCTGACACTGAGGCATTCATTCAATATTTACACTGTGATAGACTTGCAAAATCTCAGTACTGGCTGTCCAATCAAGGGGCGCATCCTCAATTCTAACCCTATTACAATGAGGTACTGCTTCAGTGTTGACCCTCTGCGTCTGTGTCATTTTAAACGCGATGTTATCTGTCTTCGGAGAGTCCACAAAACCATTTTGAAGTCAAAGTAATCCTTTGAAAGATGGTTAAGTAGTAACAGTGTTGTTTTATTGGTGTTTGTAATAAATTTCAGGTAATTTTTGGATACACCAAATCGCAAAATTACAGAAGAAGAAGGAGGCCATTTGGCCCATCATACTGAGTTTACTCTACCATATCATGCAAATCCTTTTTCCGCCTATCACCTGCACACCATTTTCATCCAATTCCCTCTGTCCGTCCCCGTTGAACCTCATTCATCACATTTACAGCAGTGCACTCCATAACTAATTACACACTGTGTGATAAAGCTCTTCTACGAGCAGGGACATCTTCTCCCTATTTACTCTGTTCAGACCACTCACGATTTCAAAAAACCTCAATTCCATCTCCTCTCAGCCTGCTGTTGAGAGAGAACAATCCCAAACTCTTCAATCTATTCTTGCAGCTGAAGCTTTTCCGACCTGGAACCATTCTAGTAATAAACAGCACATCAATGCATTTGCCTTTTTCCTATAATGCGCAGGCCACAACTGTGCACAATACTCCATTTGAGATTTAAGTTACCTTGCAGAACTTGAATATCATCAACTTCTTACTCGTATACTCTATACCCCTATTAATAAAGGCTGTATGCTTTATTTATTGCTCTCTCCAGCTGTACTACTACCATCATTTCAACTGTGCACGTCCATACCCCTATTTTACATTGGTAGGAAAAACACTTGAAAGACAAAGTGCATCACCTTACACTTCTCTGCATTGTACCTCATCTTCCACCTATCTGCCCATTCCATCAACTTTTCAATGCACTTTTGGAGTTCCACACTATTCTTCTCACAATTTACAATTCTCAAGTTTAATGGCATCTGCAAACTTGGAAATTGTCCCCTGCACACCACGATCAAGATAATTAATTATCTATCAGGAACGACAAACGTCCCAGTAGCAGCCTCTGGAGAATTCCACTACAAACCTGCTTCCCAGCCTGAAAAATATCTATGCACCATTATTGAAATATTGAACTGAACAAAGAGGAAGGCATTTTTTCTTTGAATAATGCCACAGGCTTTTTAATATCCATTTCTGAATCTCATTGCATCATATACCCAGCACCGCAGCAATTCCTTGACAATGTCAGACGAGATCGTACTGTGTAATAACCAGAATGACACATAAGCCCATAATTGCCAAGCATCTGAGTCATGAACGCAACATTCTGGGCCTCAGAAATGCCAAGTGGAAGTGCTTTGTGTGTACAGTCTTTTGTCAAATCCTTCAGCCAACAGAGTAGCTGCCTCCCGGGCTGGAATGTCTTCACAAAAGGAATGTTTTTGCACGGATACTCTTGATTCAGTGGTTTGACAAAGTTTGCATGGTAGACTGGATAACAAGGTTCGATCACATGGAATACAGGTAGAACGAGCCACCTGGATACAAAAATTGACTAGAAGGTAGGGGAGAGGGTGGTGGTCGAGAGTTACTTTTCAGATTGATGGCCTGTGACCAGCGGGCTGGAGGGTTTGAGCTGTAAGGGGAGGCTGAATAGGCTAGGGCCATTCTTCCTGGAGTGTCAGATGGCGAGAAGGACCTTATAGAGGTTTATAAAATCATGAGAGCATGGATAGGGTGAACAGCCTGGGTCTTTTCCCCAAGTTAGGGGATTCCAAAACTAGAGGTCATGTGTTTATTTTGAGAGGGGAAGTTTTAAAAGGGACTTAAGGGGCAACATTTTCATACAGAGGATGGCACATGTATGCAATAAGCTGCCAGTGGAATTGGTGAAGGATGGCACAATAACAACATTTCAGAGGCAAGTGAATGGGTCTACGAATAGGAAGGGTTGAGGGATATGGCCAAACGGAATAGATCAATTTTGGTTATCTGGTCAGTGTGGACGAGTTGGAGCAAAGTGTCTGTTTTTATACTGCACATCTGCGATTCAATGACTCCATGTTCCACTGACAATAAGGCACTTTCTCAGTAATATCCTCTGAGAACGAGGCACTCCCACACTGCTGCAAATACGTCAGTGCCAACCGTCTTAATATGTGGCACTCCCTCAGTTCTAACCCATTGACCGTGACGCAATGCCTGTGGACTCACTCTCCAATCAGTTGGCACTGCCTCAACTCCAACACCTACACAATGAGGCACTGCCTCCGTATTGATCCTTTGACTCCGACAGATCTGACTCACTGACAGTTCTGTATTGTTAGTCCTGACCCTTTAAAAATTTCGCACTCCCTCAATTCTGAGCCCATTACATTGAGGAACTGACTCAGTATTAACCCTCTTGCAATGAGGGGTCCCTTAGTACTGAACCTCTGACGTTGCTTTAATACCTCAAGACTGACCCTCTGTCAATAAAGCATTCCCTCAGTTCGACTTTCTGTAAGTGCTGCAATACCTCAGCACGGGTCCTGTAATCAAGTGGCACTCCTTCAATTCTCACCCCGTTAGGATGTGGCATGGCCTCAATGTTGAACCTCTGACAATGAGGCACCCCTCAGTACTGATTGTCTAATTCTGTGGCATACCCTCAATTCTGAACACTTTACAATGAGGGGATGTTCACTGATGATTGCACAATGTTCAGAACCATTCGCAGCTCCTCAGATACTGAAGCAGTCCTTGTTCAAATGCAACCAGACCTGGCTTGGGACAACAAGTTCAAATCACATTTGTGTCACACAATACAACCATCACCAATAAGAGACAATCTAACCACTGTCCCTTGGCATTCTACAGTGTTAACATCACTGAATCCCCACTATCAACATCCTGAGAGTCATCATTTACCAGAAACTCAACTGCACTCACGACATAAACACAGTGCAAGAGCAGGGCAGGAGCTGGATATACCAGAGGGAGTAATTCTCCAGCTGACTCCTCAAAGCCTGTCCACCATCTACAAGGCACAAGTCAGGAGTGTGATGGAATAGTCCCCACTTGCCTGGATGAATGCAGACCCAACAACACAAGAAGCTTTAAACCATCTGGGACAAAGCAGCACGCTTGACTGGCACTGCATCCACAAATATCCACTCCCTCTACCACCGACAGTCAGTAGCAGCAGTGTATGTTATCTACAAGATGCACTGCAGAAATTCACTAAAGATCCTCAGACAAACCCACGACAACTTCCGTCTGGAAGAACAAGGGTAGCATATTAGAAATGCCACCTTCAAGTTCAACTCCAAGCCATTCACCATCCTGACTTGGAAATACATTGAATGCAACTGTGAAGGAAGACAGTCATCCACCAAAGGGAGAAAGAGCGAGAGAAAATCTGAGAGAAATTACAAATGCAGGAGACAAACTATAATTGTAATCTTCAATTATCCTAATTAATAGCACCAGAGCAGAGAGGGGCAACCATTAGATAATCAATGTCACTAAAACACAGGTTAACAGAAACATGTCAGTCCCGGGACATGCTGAAGCAAAATACCCTCTTCTGTAAATAATACACAAGATTTATCTGTTCCCGTGATGGCAGGCATGGTCTTGTTGAAGAAGGTTCTTTCTGAAAGATGGCTCCTTCACCACCACTCTGTACCAGCATGGGAGTGTGTGTGTGGTGGTGGGGGGAGAGGTTAATGATGATCTTCTGTTTCCTTCACTTGCTGAATGTTAAAAAGAATGCAACAGTTAGTCAAGTGACCAACTCCCCATGGGAATGGCCGGGAGGGTGGGTGGAAGAGGTTAAGATATAAATGTCCGTTGGGAAAACCATCCAAATTGGGGGAGGTACGTGTGAGACTAATATTGTCAGAATGCTGTTGCGTGGGACAGAGGACGACGAAAGATGCAACAACCGTCTGCTCATATAGTGGGATATTGTTGCACCTGTCAGAGCAGGACATGGAGAGGAAGCAATATAATGAATGCATATGGAACTGAAACATCGAATTTACAGGGCAACAACTGTTCCACCTCCAAGGACTTGATGCAATTGCCTCAACAACTGAACAGACGGGTAAATTCCAGGAGAGGTAGTCACTCGGCAGACTTTTCATCATTCAGAAGGCTAAAGACAACCTGAGCTTCTGAATCTCTCCACATTAAGACACAAGTCAGGCGTGTGATGGAATATTCCCCACTTGCCTGGACAGGTGCAGCTCCAACAACACAAGAAGATCAACAAAGTAGAGGACAAAGCAGCCCACTTGATTGGCACCACATCCACAAACATTCACTCCCTCCACCACAAACACTTAGTAGCAGCAGTGTGTACCATCTCCAAGGTACGCTGCAGAAATTCCACCAAAAATCCTCAGACAGCACTTTCCAAACACGTGACTACTTCATCTAGGAACACAAGGGCAGCAGATACATAGGAATACCATTCCCTACAAGAGCCCCTCCAAACTTTAAATTTGTCACCATTCCTTCACTGTCGCTGGGTCAAAACCCTGGACCTCCCTTCCTAACAATATTTTCCTTACGAGCAGCACAGTGGCCAGTGGTCAGCACTGCTGCCTCACAGCACCAGAGATCTGGGTTCAATTCAGTCTCAGGTGACTGCGTATGGGGGGTTTGCACATTCTTCCCATGTCTTTGTGGGTTTCATCCAGGTGCTCCGGGTTCCTCCGATAGAATAAAGATATGTGGATTAGGTGAATTGGACACGCTAAAATGCCCATTGTGTCCAGGGATGACTAGTTATGTGAATTATCCATGGGAAGTGCAGGGTGACAGGGGTAGGGTTGGGGTGTCAGCTACCCCTGCCTCCGCTGATTGGAGCAACTGCACGTCATTGGCGTCGCCCCGGTCCTCACGGGCGAGACTCTGTCGTTCGTAGGCGGGGCTCATGCACAGACCTTGTCATCTGATTGGTTAAACTGTCGCGCCCGCCAACTTTTGCTCTCGTGGAGTTTGGACACGGACTCGTGGTCACATGGTTCCAAGTGAATAATTAGTTGCCGAACACCTGGTCTTTCTTCGTCCATAGTTCTATACTTTTAAACTGGTACACACCTGAGGTTGGTAGGCTGTTTCTGGGTATACCATCGTTGTTGAGCCTTGAACGAAGTCTTCCGTGAGGTTTGTTCCTCAGTCTTGGCTCTGTATGTTACCCTGTCTGTTGGGGCCATGATATGGTGGATCTCAGGGCAGGTTGAGTTGAGTTGATGAGTGGTTAAGTACGTAACAGATGAACCACCTCTCGCATAAATGTGAAGTTATCAACTTTCGGGGCAAAAACTGAATAGCCACATATTATCTGAAGAGTGACAGATTGGGAAAGGGAGGGGTGCACTGAATCCTTAGTGTCCTTGTACCTGTCGCTGAAAGCAAGTATGCCCCTGACCCTGACCCTGACCCTGACCCTACTGCAGGTGGTGAACAAGGCAGATGGTTCGTTGGCTGCCTTATTGAGGGGATTCATGGATTGGTTACAGTGACAGTGAGTGAAAGATTTACCAGAGTGATTTCTGGGATGGTGGTATTGAGAGATGAAGGGAGACTGGATCAGTTCGGGCTGCATTCGTGGGAGTTTAAAAGAAGAACGGGCATCTGATGGAAGCCTATAAATTTAAAGAGGACTGGACAAGGTAGATGCAGTAAGGATGTCCTCACTGACTTCGGAGTCCAGAAATAGGGCTGAGAGTCAAGGAGGAAAAGGTGATCATTTTGGGAATGAGGAGAAATGTCTTCACTCAAACAGAGGTCAGACTGTGAAATTCTGTCTGGGAACTGTTGAGGTCAAACCATTGACTATTTTCAAAGGGAAATTGGATATGGTGCTTCGGACTAAAGAGAATGAAGACAGTGGGTAGAAACAGTGTGAGTTCAATGATCAGCCATGATCATGTTGAAAGGTGGAACAGGCTCGAAGTGCTCACTACTATTCTTCTATGTTTTTATGAACCAAATGAGACAAGATTGACTGGAATGACCCCAAGGGTGAGGACTTCAGAGTTTTAAAAATTCATTTGTGATATCTAAAGATCGCTGGCTTTTCCAGCTTTATTGGCTGCCATTAGTTGCCCCATGAGAAGGTGGTGTTCAGCTGCCTTCTTGAACCACTCCAGTCCTTGTGCTGACAGTTGACACACAATCATTAGAATCCATACAGTGTGGAAATAGGCCATTTGGCCCAACAAGTCCATAACGACTCCAAAAAAGCATTCCACAAGACGGACCTCAACCACCCACACCCTATCCCTGTAACCCTGCACTTCCCATGGATAATAGACATCACTACTCATCCCTGGACACAATGGGCAATTTAGCGTGGCCAATTCACCTAATCCACACATTTTTAGTCTGTAGGAGGAACCCGGAGCACCTGGTGGAAGCCCACAAAGACATGGGAAGAATGTGCATCCCCCCACACACAGTCACCTGAGACTGAATTGAACCCAGATCTCTGGCGCTGTGAGGCAGCAGTGCTAACCACTGGCTACTCTGCTCGTAAGGACAATATTATTAGGAAGGGAGGTCCAGGGTTTTGACCTAGCAACAGTGAAGGAATGGTGACATATTTAAAGTTTGGAGGGGATCATGTAGGGAGTAGTATTCCCATGTATCTGCTACCCTTGTCCTTCTAGATGGAAGTAGTCACGTTTTTGGAAAGTGCTGTCTGAGGATTTTTGGTGGAATTTCTGCAGTGTACCTTGTAGATGGTACACACTGCTGCTGCTAAGTGTTGGTGGTGGAGGGAGTGAATGTTTGTGGATGTGGTGCCAATTAAGTGGGCTGCTTTGTCCTGAACAGTGTTGAGCTTCTTGTGTTGTTGGAGCGACACCTCTCCACGCGAGTGGGGAATATTCCATCACACGCCTTACTTGTGTCTCAATGTGGAGAGATTCAGAAGCTCAGGCTGTCTTTAGCCTTCTGAATGATGAAAAGTCTGCCGAGTGACTACCTCTCCTGGAATTTGCCGGTCTGTTCAGTTGTTGAGGCATTTACAACCAAGTCTTTGGAGGTGGAAAGGTTGTTGCCCTGTAAATTTGATGTTTCAGTTCCATATGCATTCATTATGTTGCTTCCTCTCCATGTCCTGCTCTGACAAGTGCAACAGTATCCCACAACATGAGCAGACGGTTGCTGCATCTTTCCTCGTCCTCTACCCCACCCAACAGAATTCTGACACTATTAGCCTCAAACATAACTCCCCCAATTTGGATGGTTTTCTCAACGCACAATTATCCCTTAACCTCTTCCACTCCTCCTCCCCGCCAATCCCATGGGGAGTTGGTCACTTGACTAACTGATGCATTCTTTTTAACATTCAGACAGTGAAGGAAACAGAAGATCAGCATTAACCTAGCCACCCCCACCACACACACACTCCCATGCTGGTACAGAGTGGTGGTGAAGGAGCCATCTTTCAGAAAGAACCTTCTTCAAAAAGACCATGCCTGCCATCACGGGAACAGATAAATCTTGTGTATTATTTACAGAAGAAGGTATTTTTCTTCTGTATGTCCTGGGGTTGACATGTTTCTGTTAACTTGTGTTATCGTGACATTGAGTATCAAATTGTTGCCCCTCTCTGCTCTCGTGCTATTATTTAGGATATTTGAAGATTACAATTTTAGTTTGGCGACAGCAGTTGTAATTTCTCTCAGATTTTCTTTCTCTCTTTCTCGCTCTTGGTGTCTTCCTTCACAGTTGCATTCAATGTATTTCCAAGTCAGGATGGTGAATGGCTTGGAGGGGAACTTGAAGGTGGGTTTTCTGACATGCTACCCTTGTTCTTCCAGACGGAAGTTGTCGTGGGTTTGTCTGAGGATCTTTAGTGAATTTCTGCAGAGCATCTTGTCGATAGCACACATGCTGCTGCTGACTGTCGGTGGTAGAGGGAGTGGATATTTGTGAATGTAGTGCCAGTCAAGCGTGCTCCTTTGTCCTGGATGGTTTAAAGCTTCTTGTGCTGTTGGGGCTGCACTTAACCAGACAAGTGGGGACTATTCCATCACACTCCTCAATTGTGCCTTGAAGATGGTGGACAGGCTTTGAGGACTCAGCTGGAGAATTACTCCCCGTGGTATTCCTCGCTTCTGACCTGCTCTTGCACTGTGTTTATGTGGTGAGTGCAGTCGAGTTTCTGGTCAATGATGACCCTCAGGATGTTGGTAGTGGGGATTCAGTGATGGTAACACTGTAGAATGCCAAGGGGCAGTGGTTGGATTCTCTCTTGTTGTTGATGTTTGTTTTGTGTGACACAAATGTTATTTGCACTTGTTGTCCCAAGCCATGTCTTGTTGCATTTGATCAAGGACTGCTTCAGTATCTGAGGAGGTGCGAATGGTTCTGAACATTGTGCAATCATCAGTGAACATCCCCTCATTGTAAAGTGTTCAGAATGGAGGGTACGCCACATAATTAGACAATCAGTACTTGGGGGGGGTGCCTCATTGTCAGAGGGTCAACATTGAGGCAGTGCCACATCCTAAAGGGGTTAGAATTGAAGGAGTGCCACTTGATTACAGGAGCCGTGGTGAGGTATTGCAGCACTTACAGAAGGTCGAACTGCGGGAATGCTTTATTGACAGAGGGTCAGTCTTGAGGTATTGAAGCACAGTCAGAGGTTCAGTACTGAGGGGGCCCCTCATGGCCAGTGGGTTAATACTGAGTCAGTTCCTCAATGTAATGGGGTCAGGATTGAGGGAGTGCGAAATGATTAAATGATCAGGACTAACAATACAGGACTGTCAGTGATTCAGATCTGTAGGAGTCAGAGGGTCAATACGGAGGCAGGGCCTCATTGTGTAGGTGTTGGAATTGAGGGAGTGCCAACTGATTAGTGAGTGAGTCCAGAGGCATTGTGTCACGGTCAATGGGTTAGAACTGAGGGAATGCCGCATATTAAGAGGGTTGGTACTGAGGTATTTGCAGCAGTGTGGGAGTGCCTCGTTCTCAGAGGATATTACTGAGAAAGTGCTTTATTGTCAGTGTCACATGGAGTCATAGAATCGCAGATGTACAGTATGAAAACAGACGCTTTGGTCCGACTCGTCCATACTGACCAGATAGATAGCTAATTATCTTGATCGTGGTGTGCAGGGGACAATTTCCAAGTTTGCAGATGCCATTAAACTTGAGAATTGTAAATTGTGAGAAGAATAGTGTGGAACTCCAAAAGTGCATTGAAAAGTTGATGGAGTGGGCATATCGGTGGAATATGAGGTACAATATAAGTATAAGGTGATGCACTTTGTCTTTCAAGTGATTTTCCGACCAACGTAAAATAGGAGTATGGACGTGCACAGTTGAAAT
>NW_025969289.1:0-7866 GCF_021869965.1 Rhincodon typus
ACACAATTTTTTCATGTTCGTTTGACTAACATGATTATTTCAGCGAGTCTCGCACTGCAGAAGATCAGAATCTCAACTTCCCCAAATGACTCAACTTTTGATGTTGTTTTGACTAACGTGCTGAATTTAGCGAGATCAGCATATCCCAAGTCCAAAGTATCAATTTCACCAAGACACTCAAGTTTTGATGCTGGTTTGACTAAAACGCTTATTTCAGCGAGATAAGCATAACAGAATACAAAACTCTCAACTTCACTAAAGGACCTAACTGTTGATGCTGATTTGAGTAAAATGCTTATTTCAGTGAGATAAGCACTTCAGAAGACCAAAATCTGAACTTCACCAAATGACTCCAGTTTTGATGTTTGTTCGACTAACATGCTTATTTGAGTGAGATAAGCACTTCAGAAGTGAAAAATCTCAACTTCAACAAATGACTTATTTTTTAACCCTGTTTTGACTGGCATGCTTATTTCACTCAGTTAACCACTTCAGAAAACCTAAATCTGAACTTCACCAAATGACTCAACTTTTGATATTGTTTTGACTCAACGTTCTTATTTCAGCGAGATAAGCATATCAGAAGACTAAAATCCCGCCTTCACCAGATGACCTCACTTTTGATGCTGGTTAAATTAAAATGCTTATTTCAGCGATTTAAGCACTTCAGAAGCCAAAAATCTGAACTTCACCAACTGACGCAATTTTTTATGTACGTTTGACTAACATACTCATTTCAGCGAGTTTAGCACTTCAGAAGATCAAAATCTCAACTTCACCAAAAAACTCAACTTTTAATATTGTTTTGACTGACGTCCTTATTTCAGGGAGATAAACATATCAGAAGACCAAAGTCTCAATTCAACCAAGACACTCAACTTTTGATGCTGGTATGACTAAAATGCTTATTTCAGCGAGATAAGCAGATCAGAAGACTAAAATCTCAACTTCACCAAAGGACCTAACTTTTGATGCTGATTTGACTAAAATGCTTATTTCACTGAGATAAGCACTTCAGAAGACCAAAATCTGAAAATCACCAAATGACTCAAGTTTTGATGTTGGTTTGACACAATGCTTATTTCCGTGATTTTAGCATTTCAGAGGCTAAAACCTCAACTTCACCAAATGACTCAACTTTTGATGCTGTTTGTAATAAAATGCTAACTGCAGCGAGTTAAGCGCTGCAGTAGACCAAAATCTGAACTTCACCACATGACTCAAGTTTTGATGTTGGTTTGAGTAACGTGCTTATTTCGTGAGACAAGCACTTCAGAAATCAAAAACATCAACTTCACCAATTGACTCAACTTTTGATGTTGTTTTGACTAACGTGCTTATTTCATTGAGTTATGCTCTGCAGAAGACCAAAATCTCAACTTCAACAAGAAACTCAACTTTTTATGCTGTTTTAACAACATGCTTACTTCAGTGAGATAAGCAAATCAGAAGACCAAAATCTGAACTTCACTAAATGACTCAAATTTTGATGATGGATTGATTAACAGGCTTACTCCCGTGAAGTAAGCACTTCAGAAGTGAAGAATCTCGACCTCACCAAATGACTCAACTTTTGATGTTGTTTTGAGTAACATGCATATTTGAGTGAGATAAGCACTTCAGAAGGCCAAAATTTGAACTTCACCAAATGACTCAACTTTTAACGTTACTTTGACTAACATGCTTTTTTCAGCGAGTTCAGCAGTTCAGAAGGTTAAAACGTCGACTTCACCAAATGACTCAACTTATAATGTTGTTTTGAATAACATGCATATTTGAGTGAGATAAGCACTTGTGAAGGCAAAAATCACAACTTCACCAGATGACTTAATTTTTGATGCTGGTTGGATTAAAATGCTTATTTCAGCGAGTCAAGCACTTCAGTAGACATAGATCTGAACTTCACCAAACGGCTCAATTTTTGATGTTGTTTTTACTAACGTTCTTATTTCAGTTAGATAAGCATATCAGAAGTCCAAAATCGCAACTTCACCAAAACACTCAACTTTTGATGCTGGTAAGACTAAAATGCTTATTTCAGTGAGATAAGCACCTTAGAAGTCAAAAATGTCAACTTCACCAATTGGCTTATTTTTTTATGCTGTTTTGACAAACATGCTTATTTCAGTGAGATAAACACTTCAGAAAACCAAAATCTGACCTTCACATGATGACTCAAGTTTTGATGTTGGTTTGACTAACATGATTATTTGAGTGAGATAAGCAATTCAGAAGTCAAAATTCCAACTTCACCGAAGGACCTAACTCTGGACAGTGGTTGAATTAAAATGCTTATTTCAGTGAGTTAAGCACTTCAGAAATCAAAAATCTCACCTTCACCATCTGACTTATTTTTTGAGGCTGTTTTGACTAACATGCTTATTTATCAGATAAGCATTTCAGAAGACCAATATCTCACTTCACCAAGTGAAGTTTTTTGATGTTAGTTTGAATGATATGCTAATTTGATTGAGAGAACCATTTCAGATGTCAAAAATCTCGACTTCACCAAATGACACAACGTTTGATGCTGGTTTGACGAACATGCTTATTTCAGTGAGATGAGCACTGCAGAGGTCAAAAATCTCAACTTCATCAAATGACTTGATTTTTGATGCTGGTTGGACAAAAATGTTTATTTCAGTGAGTTCAGCACTTGAGAAGACTAAAATCTGAACTTTACCAAATGACTCAATTTTTATTCTTGTTTTGAATAACATGCTTATTTGAGTGAGATAACCACTTCAAAAGTCAAAAATCTCAACTTCACCAAATGACTCAACTTTTGATGTTGTTTTGAATAACATGCTTATTTCAGCAAGTTAATGACTTCAGAAGGCAAAAATCTCAACTTTACCAAATGACCTAATTTTAAATGCTGTTTGGATTAAAATGATTATTTCAGCGAGTTACGCACTTCAGAAGACCAAAATCTGAACTTCACCAAATGACTCAAGTTTTGCTGTTGGTTTGACTAACATGCTTATTTCAGTGAGATAAGCACTTCAGATGACAGAAATCTCAACTTGACCAAATGACTCCACTTTCGATGTTGTTTTGACTCACATGCTTATTTGAGTGCGATAAGCACTTCAGAAGTCAAAAATCTCAAATTCATCAAAGGACATAATTTTTCGTGCTGTTTTGACTCACATGCTTATTTCACTCAGATAAGCACTTCAGAAGACCAAGATCTGAACTTCACCAAGTGACTCAAGTTTTGATGTCCGTTAGACTAACATGCTTACTTGAGTCAGATAAGCACTTCAGAAGTCAAAAATCTCAACTTCACCAAATACCTTAATTTTTAATGCTGTTTTGATTAAAATGCTTATTTCAGTGAGATAAGCACTTCACAAAACAAAAATCCGAACTTCACTAAATGACTCAACTTTAATGCTGGTTGGAATAAAATGCTTATTTCAGCGTGTTATGCTCTTCAGGAGACCAAAATCTGAACTTCTCCAAATGACTCAAGTTTTGATGTTGGTTTGCCAAACATGATTATTTGAGTGAGATAAGCACTTAATTTTTGATGCAGTTTTGACTAACATGCTTATTTAAGTCAGATATGCACTTCAGAAGACCAATGTCTCACTTCATCATGAATGATAGATTTGATGTTGGTTTGAATGACATCCGTATTTCATGAGGTAAGCACTTCAGAAGATCATAGTCTCAACTTCACAAAATTGATTCAACTTTTGATGTTATTTTGACTAACATGCTTATTTCAGTAAGCACTTGAGAAGACTAAAGTCTAAACGTCAGAAGTGACTCAATTTTTAATGTTGTTTGAACGAACATGCTTATTTGAGTCAGATAAGGACTTCAGAAGACAAAAATCTGAAATTCACAAAATGATTCAACTTTTGATGTTAGTTTGTCTGACTTGCTCATTTCAGCGAGTTAACCACTTCAGAAGATCAAAATCTCAACTTCACCAAATGACACAACTTTTGATGTTGTTTTGACTGACGTGCTTATTTCAGCGAGATAAGGATACCAGAAGACCAAAATCTCAACTTCAACCAGACACTCAACTTTTTATGCTGTTTTGACAAAGTGTTTATTTCAGTGAGATAAGCACTACAGAAGACCAAAATCTGAACTTCACTAAATTACTCAAATTTTGACGTTGGATTGACTAACATGCTTCCTCCAGTGAAATAAACACTTCAGAAGTGAAGAATCTCGACTTCACCAAATGACTCAACTTATGATGTTGTTTTGAATAACATGTATATTTGAGTGATATAAGCACTTCAGAAGGCCAAAGTAAGATCTTCCCCAAATGAATCAAGCACTGATGTTGGTTAGACTAACATACTTACGAAAGTGATATAAGCACTTCAGAAGTCAAACATCTCAAGTTCACCAAATGACTTCAATTTTAATGCTGTTTTGACGAACAGGCTGCTTCCAGTGAAATACGCACTTCAGAAGTGAAGAATCTCGACTTCACCAAATGACTCAACTTTTGAGGCTGGTTAAATTAAAATACTTCTTTCAGCGAGTTAAGCACCTCAGAAGACCAAAATCTGAACTTCACCAAATCATTCAAGTTTTGATGTTGGTTTGACTAACATGCTTATTCCAGCGATTTAAGCACTTCAGAAGTCAAAAGTCTCAACGTCAACAAATTACTTAATTTTTAATGCTGTTTTGACTAACATGTTTATTTCACTCAGATAAGCACATCAGAAGACTAATACCTGAACTTCGCCAAATGAGTTAGTCTTTAATCTTGGTTTGAATGACACGCTTATTTCATTGAGATAAGCACTTCAGAAGATCAAAATCTCAACTGCACCAAATGACGCAACTTTTGACGTTGTTTTAATTAACGTGCTTATTTCAGCGAGATAAGCATAGCCGAAGAACAAAATCTGAACTTCACCAAATGACTCAAATTTTGATGTTGTTTTGACTAACAGGCTTCCTCCAGTGAAATAAGCACTTCAGAATTGAAGAATGTCAACTTCACCAAATGAATCAAGTTTTCATGTTGTTTTGAGTAACATACATATTTGAGTGAGATAAGCACGTCAGAAAATCAAAGTCTCAACTTCACCAACTGACTCAAATTTTGATGTTGTTTTGACTAACATGCTGACTTCAGCGAGTTAAGCTCTTCAGAAGACTAAAAGCTCGACATTACCAAATGACTCAACTTTTGATGCTCTTTGGATTAAAATGTTTCTTTCAGCGAGTGAAGCACTTCAGAAGTCCAAAATCTGAACTTCACAAAATGACTCAAATTTCGATGTTACTTTGACTAACATTCTTCTTTGAGTGAGGTAAGCACATCAGCAGACATGAATTTGAACATCACCAAATGACTCAACTTTTGATGTTGTTTTGACGAACGTGCTTATTTCAGCGAGATAAGCATATCAGAAGACTACAATCTGACCTTCACCAGATGACCTAACTTTTCATGCTGGTTAAATTAAAATGCTTATTTCAGCGAGTTAAGCACCTCAGAAGACAAAGATCTGAACTTCACCAAATGACTCTATTTTTGATGTTAGTTTGACTAACATGCTCATTTCAGCGAGTTAAGCACTTCAGTTGATCAATATCTCAACTTCACCAAATGCCACAACTTTTGATATTATTTTGACCAGCGTGCTTATTTCAGCGAGATAAGCATAGCAGAAGACCAAAATCTCAACTTCAACAAGGCACTCAACTCTTGACGCTATTTTGACTGACATGCTTATTCCAGTGGAAAAGTACTTCAGAAGACCAAAATCTGAACTTCACTAAATGGTTAAAATTTTGATGTTGGACTGATTAACAGTCTTATTCCATTGAAACAAGCACTTCAGAAGTGAAGATTCTCGACTTCACCAAATGACTCAACTTTTGATGTTGTTTTGAGTAACATGCATATTTGAGTGAGATAAGCACGTCAGAAATCAAATATCTCAACTTCACCAAATGATTCATCTTTTGATGTTGTTTTGACAAACGTGCTTATTTCAGTGAGATAAGCATATCCGAAGACTAAAATCTCAACTTCACCAGATGACCTAACTTTTGATTCTGGTTAGACTAAAATGCTTATTTCTGTGAGGTAAGCACTTCCGAAGATTAAAATCTGAACTTCATCAAATGACACAATTTTTTTGTTCGTTTGACTAACATGCTTATTTCAGGGAGTTAAGCACTTCAGAGGCTAAAAATCTCAACTTCCCCAAATGACTCAACTTTTGATGCTGGTTTGACTGAAATGCTTATTTCAGCGAGACAAAAATTTACAACTTCACCAAATGACTTAATTTTTCATGCTGTTTGGACTCACATGCTTACTTGAGTGAGATAAACACTTCAGAAAACCAAAATCTGAACTTCACCAAATTACTCAAGTTTTGATATTGGTTTGACGAACATGCTTATTTCAGCGATTTAAGCACTTCAGATGGCCAAGATCTCAATTTCACCAAATGACTCATCTTTTGTAGCTGGTTCGAATAAAATGCTTATTTCAGCGATTTAACCTCTTCAGAAGGCTAAGATCTCAATTTCACCAAATGACTCAACTTTTGAAGCTGGTTCGAATGAAATGCTTATTTCAGCGAGGTAAGCTCTTCAGTAGACCAAAATCTGAACTTCACCGAATAACTCAAGTTTTGCTGTTTTTTTTTTGACTCACAGGCTTATTTCAGTGAAATAAGCACTTCAGAAATCAAAAATCTCAACTTCACCAAATGACTCAAATTTTGATGTTTCTTTGAGTAACGTGCTTATTTCAGTGAGATAAGCATATCCGAAGACTAAAATCTCAACTTCACCAGTTGACTTAACTTTTGATGCTGATTAAATTAAGATGCTTATTTCAGAGAGTTTAGCACCTCAGAAGCCAAAAAATCTGAACTTCACCAAATGACTTAACTTTTGGTGTTTATTTCAGCGATATAAGCATATCAGAAGACCAAAATCTCAATTTCACCAAGACACTCAACTTTTGATGCTGGTTTGACTGAAATGGTTATTTCAGCGAGATAAGCATATCAGAAGTCTAAAATCTAAACTTCACTAAAGGACTCAACTTTTGATGCGAATTTGACTAAAATGCTTTTTTAAATGCGATAAGCACCTCAGAAGACAAAAATCTCAACTTCGCCAAATGACTTAATTTTTCATGCCGTTTGGACTAACATGCTTATGTCAGTGAGATAATCACTCCAGAAAACCAAAATCTGAACTTCACCAAATGACTCAAGTTTTGATATTGGTTTGACTAACATGCTTATTTCAGTGATTAAAGCACTTCAGAAACCAAAAATCTCACCTTCACCAGATGACCTAACTTTTGATGCTGGTTAAATTAAAATGCTAATGACAGCGAGTTTAGCACCGCAGAAGCCAAAAAATCTGAACTTCACCAAAAGGCTTAATTTTTGATTCCGGTTAGAATAAAATGCTTATTTCTGCGAGGTAAGCACTTCAGAAGATTAAAATCTGAACTTCATCAAATGACACAAAATTTTATGTTCGTTTGACTAACATTCTTATTTCAGCGAGTTAGGCAATTCAGAAGATCAAAATCTCAACTCCAACAAATGACTCAACTTTTGATATTGTTTTGAATAACGTGCTTACTTCAGTGAGATTAGTACTTCAGAAGACCAAAATCTCAACTTCACCAAATGACTCAAGTTTTGATGTTGGTTTGACTAACATTCTTATTTGAGTCTGACAAGCACTTCAGAAGTCAAAAATCGCAACTTCACCAAATGACTTAATTTTTCATGCTGTTTGGACTAACATGCTTATTTCAGTGAGATAAGCACATCAGAAAACCAAAATCTGAACTTCACCAATTGACTCAACTTTTGATTTTGTTTTGACTAACAT
>NW_025969289.1:7966-15945 GCF_021869965.1 Rhincodon typus
TCACCAAATGACTTAATTTTTCATGCTGTTTGGACTAACATGCTTATTTCAGTGAGATAAGCACATCAGAAAACCAAAATCTGAACTTCACCAATTGACTCAACTTTTGATTTTGGTTTGACTAACGTGCTTATTTCAGCGATTAAAGCACTTCAGAATTCAAAAATCTCAGCTTCATCAAACGACTTAATTATTGATGCTGTTTTGACTCACACGCTTATTTAACTCAGATAGTTCGGAAGACCAATATCTCAACTTCACCAAATGTGTTGATTTTTGACGTTGGTTTGAATGACATATTCATTTCTTTGAGATAAGCACGGCTAAAGATCAAAATCTGAACTTCACCAAATGACTCAACTTTTGATGTTGTTTTGACTAACGTGCATATTTGAGTGAGATATGCACTTCAGAAGGCAAA
The DNA here is from genome assembly GCF_021869965.1 of Rhincodon typus. Classification (NCBI taxonomy): domain Eukaryota; kingdom Metazoa; phylum Chordata; class Chondrichthyes; order Orectolobiformes; family Rhincodontidae; genus Rhincodon; species Rhincodon typus. Next base: position 8,388 of record NW_025969289.1, read on the forward strand.
AATCTCAACTTCACCAAATGACTTAATTTTTAATGCTGGTTGGATTAAAATTCTTATTTCAGCGAGATAAGCACTTCAGAAGACAAAAATCGGAACTTCGCCAAATGACTCAATTTTTGATGTTAATTTGACTAACGTGATCATTTCAGCCAGTTAAGCACTTCAGAAGATCAAAATCTCAACTTCACCAATGACACAACTTTTGATATTGTTCTGACTAACGTGCTTATTTTAGCGAGATAAGCATAGCAGAATGCCAAAATCTCAACTTCAACAAGACACTCAACTTTTTATGCTGTTTTGACAACATGCTTATTTCAGCGAGATCAGCACTTCAGAAAACCAAAATCTGAACTTCACCAAAGGACCTAACTTTGGACGCTGGTTGGACGAAAATGCTTATTTCAGTGAGATGGCACTTCAGAAATCAAAAACCTCAACTTCACCATCTGACGCAATTTTTGATGCAGTTTTGACGAACATGCTGATTTAACTCAGATAAGCACTTCAGAAGACCAATGTCTCACTTCACCAAAAATATAAGTTTTTGATGTTGGTTTGAATGACATGCTTATTTCATGAGGTAAGCACTTCAGAGATCAAAATCTCAACTTCACCAAAACACTCAACTTTTGATGCTGGTTGGTTTAAAATGCTTATTTCAGCGAGTTCAGCTCTTCAGAGCACCAAAACCTGAACTGCACCAAACGAATCTAGTTTTGATGATGGTTTGACGAACATGCTTATTTGAGTGAGATGATCATTTCGGAAGTCAAAAATCTCAACTTCAACAAATGACTGAACTTTTGATGCTGGTTGGATTAAAATGTTTCTTTCAGCGAGTTATGCAATTCAGAATTTCAAAATCAAATGTGTTGTTTTTTGATGTTGGTTTGAATGACATGTTGATTTCATTGAGTTAAGCACGTCAGAAGATCAAAACCCTAACTTCACCAAATGACCTTTTTTTTTGCTGTTTGGATTATAATGCTTATTATGGCGAGTTAAGCACATCAGTAGACCAAGATCTGAACTCCGCCAAATGCCTCAATTTTTGTTGTTGTTTTGACTAACGTGCTTATTTCAGTTAGATAAGCATATCAGAAACCAAAATCGCAACTTCACCAAAACACTCAACTTTTGATGCTGGTGTGACTAAAATGCTTGTTTCAGTGAAGTAAGCACTTCAGAAGACAAAAATCTCAACTTCAACAAATGACTGAATTTTTTTATGCGGTTTTGATTAACATGCTTATTTCACTCAGATAAGCTCCTCAGAAGACCAAAATCTAAACTTCAACAAATGACCCAAGTTTTGATGTTGTTTAGACGAACATACGTATTTGAGTGAAATAAACAGTTCAGAAGTCAAAAATCTCAACTTGAATAAATGATTTAATTTTTAATGCTTTGTTGACTAACATGCTTACTTCAGTGAAATAAGCACTTCAGAAAACCAAAATCTGAACTTCACCAAATGACTCATGTTTTGATGTTGGTTTGACGAACATGATTATGTCAGCGATTTAAGCACTTCAGAAGACGAAAATCTGATCTTCACCAAACGACTCAACTTTTGATGCTGGTTGGAATAAAATGCTTATTTCAGCGAGTTAAGCTCTTCAGTCGAACAAAACCTGAACTTCACCAAATGACCGTAGTTTTGATGATGGTTTGATTAACATGTTTATTTGATTGAGAGAAGCATTTCAAAAGTAAAAAAATCTCAACTTCACCAAATGACTCAACTTTTGACGTTGTTTTGACTAATGTTCTTATTTCAGCGAGATAAACATATCAGAAGACTGAAATCTCACCTTCACCAAAGGACATAAATTTTGATGCTGGTTTGACTAAAATGCTTATTTCAGTGAGATGAGCTCTGCATGAGTGAAAAATCTCAACATCAAATTACTTGATTTTGAATGCTGGTTGGAGTAAAATGCTTATTTCAGTGAGTTAAGCACTTGAGAAGACTAAAATCTGAACTTCACCAAATGACTCAAATTTTAATGTTGTTTTGACTGACATGCTAATTTTAACGAGATAACGACTTTAGAAATCAAAAAGATCAACTTAACCAAATGACTCAATTTTTGATGTTGTTTTGAATAACATGCTTATTTCAGCGAGGTAAGTACTTCAGAAGGCGAAGATATCAATTACACCAAATGACTCAAATTTTGATGCTGATTGGAATGAAATGCTTATTTGAGCGAGTTAAGCTGTTCAGAAGACCAAAATCTGAAATTCACCAAATGAGTTAGTTTTTGATGTTGTTTTGAATGACATGCTTACTTCATTGAGATAAGCACATCAGAAGATCAAAATCTCAACTTCACCAAATGGCACAACTGTTGACGTTGTTTGGACTAACGTGCTTATTTCAGCGAGATAAGCATCGCAGAAGACCAAAATCACAACTTCAACAAGACACTCACATTGTTATGCTGTTTTGACAACATGCTTATTTCACTGAGATAAGCACTTCAGAACACCAAAATCTAAACTTCAGTAAATGACTCAATTTTTGACGTTGGATTGACTAACAGGGTTCCTTCAGTGAAATAAGCACTTCAGAAGTGAAGAATCTCGACTTCACCAAATGACTCAACTTATGATGTTGTTTTGAATACCATGCATATTTGAGTGAGATAAGCACTTTAGAAGGGCAAAATAAAATCTTCCCCAAATGAATCAAGCACTGATGTTGGTAAGACTGACATGCTTACTTGAGTGATTTGAGCACTTCAGAAGTCAAACATCTCAAGTTCACCAAATGACTTCAATTTTAATGCTGTTTTGATGAACAGGCTTCTTCCAGTGAAATACGCACTTCAGAAGTGAAGAATCTCGACTTCACCAAGTGACTCAACTTTTGAGGCTGGTTAAATTAAAATGCTTATTTCAGCGAGTTAAGCACCTCAGAAGGCCAAAATCTGAACTTCACCAAATCATTCAAGTTTTGATGTTGGTTTGACTAACATGCTTATTTCAGCGATTTAAGCACTTCAGAAGTCAAAAGTCTCAACGTCAACAAATGACTTAATTTTAAATGCTGTTTTGACTAACATGTTTATTTCACTCAGATAAGCACCGCAGAAGACCAATACCTGAACTTCGCCAAATGAGTTAGTCTTTGATGTTGGTTTGAATGGCATGCTTATTTCATTGAGATAAGCACTTCAGAAGATCAAAATCTCAACTTCACCAAATGACGCAACTTTTGACGTTGTTTTAATTAACGTGCTTATTTCAGCGAGACAAGCATAGCCGAAGACCAAAATCTGAACTTCACGAAATGACTCAAATTTTGATGTTGCTTTGACTAACAGGCTTCCTCCAGTGAAATAAGCACTTCAGAATTGAAGAATGTCAACTTCACCAAATGACTCAACTTTTGATGTTGTTTTGACTAACATGCTTTCTTCAGCGAGTTCAGCTCTTCAGAACACTAACATCTCGACATCACCAAATGACTCAACTTTTGATGCTGTTTGGATTAAAATGCTTATTTCAGCAGGAAGCCTGTTAGTCAATCCAACGTCAAAATCACTTCAGAAGATCAAAATCTGAAATTCACAAAATGACTCAAGTTTAGATGTTTGTTTGACTTAACTTGCTCATTTCAGCGAGTAAACCACTTCAGAAGATCAAAATCTCAACTTCACCAAATGACACAACTTTTGATGTTATTTTGACTGACGTGCTTATTTCAGCGAGATAAGCATACCAGAAGACCAAAATCTAAACATTAACAAGACACTCAAATTTTTATGCTGTTTTGACAAAATGCTTATTTCAGTGAGATAAGCACTGCAGAAGACCAAAATCTGAATTTCTCTAAATTACTCAAATTTTGACGTTGGATTGACTAACAGGCTTCCTCCAGTGAAATAAGCACTTCAGAAGTGAAAAATCTCGACTTCACCAAATGACTCAACTTATGATGTTGTTTTGAAAAACATGCATATTTGAGTGAGATAAGCACTTCAGGAGACCAAAATAAGATCTTCCCCAAATGAATCAAGCAGTGATGTTGGTTAGACTAACATACTGACTTAAGTGATATAAACACTTCAGAAGTCAAAAATCTCAACTTCACCAAATGACTTCATTTTGGATGTTGGTTGGATTAAAATGGTTATTACAGCGAGTTCAGCATTTTAGAAGTCAAAAATCTACACTTCACCAAATGACTTAATTTTTGATGCTGGTTTGACTAACATGCGTATTTCAGCGAGATAAGCATAGCAGAAGACCAAAATCTCAACTTCAACAGGACACTCAACGTCTGATGCTGTTTTGACGAACATGCTTATTTCAGTGAGACAAGCACTTCAGAAGACCAAAATCTGAATTTCACTAAATGAGTCGAATTTTCATGTTGGATTGACTAACATGATTATTTGAGTGAGATAACCAGTTCAGAAGTCAAAAATCTCAACTTCACCAAAGCACCTAACTTTGGTTGGACGAAAATGCTTTTTTCAGTGATATAAGCACTTCAGAAATCAAAAATCTCATCTTCACCATCTGACTTAATTTTTGATGTTGTTTTGACTAACATGTTTATTTAACTCAGATAAGCACTTCAGAATACCAATATCTCACTTCACCAAAAATGTTAGTTTTAGATGTTGGTTTGAATGACATGCTTATTTCAGCGAGTTAAGCTCTTCTGCAGGCTAAAATCTCAACCTCACCAAATGACACAACTTTTGATGCTGGTTGGTTTAAAATGTTTATTTCAGCGTGGCAAGCTCTTCATAAAGCCAAAACCTGCACTTCACCAAATGTCTCTAGTTTTGATGATGGTTTGACGAACATGCTTATTTGAGTGAGATAAGCATTTCAGAAGTCAAAAATCTCAATATCACCAAATGACTCAACGTTTGATGTTGTTTTGACTTACGTGCTTGTTTCAGCGAGATAAGCATATCAGAAGACTGAAATTTTAACTTTACCAAAGGACATAACTTTTGATGCTGGTTTGAATTAAATGCTTATTTCCGTCAGATGAGCACCACAGAAGTCAAAAATCTCAAATTCATCAAAAGACTTGATTCTTGATGCTGGTTAGACTAAAATGCTTATTTCCGTGAGTTAAGCACTCGAGAACTAAAATCTGATTTTAACCAAATGACTCAATTTTTAATGTTAATTCGACTAACATGCTTATTTGAGTGAGATAAGGACATCAGAATTCAAAAATTTCAACTTCACCAAATGACTAAACTTTTGATGTTGTTTTGAATAACATGCTTATTTCAGCGTGGTAAGCAATTCAGCAGGCAAAAATATCAACTCCACCGAATGACTTAATTTTTAATGCTGTGTGGATTAAAATGTTTAAATCAGGGAGATGAGTAGATCCGAAGACAAAAATCTGAACTTCACCAAATAACTCGATTTTTGATGTTCGTTTGACTAACGTGCTTATTTCAGCGAGATAAGCATGGCAGAAGACCAAAAACTCAACTTCAACAAGACACTCAACGTTTTATGCAGTGTTGACAACATGCTTATTTTAGTGAGATGAGAACTTCAGATGACCAAAATCTGAACTTCACTAAATGACTCAAATTTTGATGTTGGATTGACTAACAGTCTTCCACCAGTAAAATAAGCACTTCAGAAGTGGAGAATCTCGAATTCACCAAATGACTCAACTTTTGATGTTGTTTTGAGTAACATGCATACTTGAATGAGATAAGCACTTCACAAGACCAAAATAATAACTTCACCAAATGACTCAAGTTTTGATGTTGGTTAGACTAACAAGTTTACTTGCGTGAAATAAGCACTTCAGAAATCAAAAATTTCAACCTCACCAAAATACTTAATTTTTAATGCCATTTGGACTGACATGCTCGTTTCAGCGAGATAAGCAGATCAGAAGACTAAAATCTCAACTTCACCAAAGGACCTAACTCTGGATGCTGATTTGACTAAACTGCTTATTTCAGTGCGATAAGCAATTCAGAAGTCAAAAATCTCAACTTCACAAATGACTTCAGTGTTGATGCTGTTTGAACTAACATGCTTATTTCACTCAGATAAGCACTTCAGAAGAACAAAATCTGAACCTCACCAAATGACTCAAGTTTTGATGTTGCTTAGACTTAAATGTTTATTTCCATTAATGAGCACTGCGGAATTCAAAAATCTCAACTTTATCAAAAGACTTGATTCTTGATGTTGGTTAGTCTCAAATGCTTATTTCAGTGAGTTAAGCACTCGAGTACTAAAATCTGATTTTAACCAAATGACTCAATTTCTCATGTTATTTAGACTAACATGCGAATTTGAGTGAGATAAGGACTTCAGAAGTCAAAAATTTCAACTTCACCAAATGACTAAACTTTTGATGTTGTCTTGAATAACATGCTTATTTCAGCGATTTAAGCTCTTCAGAAGATCAAAATCTCAACTTAACCAAATGACAGAGCTTCTGATGTTGTTTTGACTATCGTGCTTATTGCAGCGAAATAAGCATGGCAGAAGAGCCAAATCTCGACTCCAGCAAGACAGTCAACTTTTTATGCTGTTTTGACAACATGCTTTTTTGCAGAAATATAAGCACTTCAGAAGACCAAAATCTGAACTTCACTAAATGACTCAAATGTTGATGTTGGATTGATTAACATGCTTATTTCAGCGATTTAAGCCATTCAGAAGTCAAAAATCTCAACTTCACGAAATTACTCCTCTTTTGATGCTGTTTCGATTAAAATGCTCATTTCAGCCAGTTAAGCACTTAAGAAGAACAAAATCTGAACTCACAAAATGACTCAAGTTTCGATATTTGTTTGGCTAACATGCTTATTTGAGTGAGATGAGCACTTCAGAAGTCAAAAATCTCAACTTCACCAAATGACTTAATTATTGATGCCGTTTTGACTAACACACTTATTTCACTCAGATAAGCACATCGGAAGACCAAACTCTCAGCTTCACCAAATCACATAATTTTTGATGCTAGTTGGATTAAAATTCTTATTTCAGCGAGATAAGCACTTCAGAAGACAAAAAATCGTATCTTCACCAAATGACTCAATTTTTGATGTTAGTTTGACTAACATTATCATTTCAGAGAGTTAAGCATTTCTGAAGACTAAAATCTCAACTTCAACACGACACTCAACTTTTGATGTTCTTTTGACTAACATGCTTATTTCAGTGAGTTAAGCAACTCAGAAGCCAAAAATCTGAACTTCACCAAATGAGTTGATGTTTGATTCGGGTTGGACCAAAATGCTTATTTCAGGGTGTTGAGCACATCAGAAGACCAATATCTCACTCCACCAAATGAGATAGTTTTTCATGTTGGTTTGCGTGACATGCTTATTTCATTGAGAGAAGCCCTTCAGAAGATCAAAATCTCAACGTCACCAAATGAGTCAACTATTGATGTTGTTTTGACTAACATGTTTACATCAGCGAGCTAAGCGCTTCATAATGCTAAAATTTCAACTTCACCAAAAGACTGAACTTTTGATACTGGTTGTAATAAAATGCTTATTTCAGCGAGTTAGGCACTTGAGGAGACCAGAAT
>NW_025969290.1:0-8487 GCF_021869965.1 Rhincodon typus
TAGGCCCGAAACGTCAGCTTTCCTGCTCCTCTGATGCTGCTTGGCCTGCTGTGTTCATCCAGCTCTACACCTTGTTATTTCGGATTCTCCAGCATATGCAGTTCCTACTATCACTTGGGGTCATAGTGTGTGAATACCTTAGAGGATGATAGCTGTTTCTTCAGTTCCCTGAAAACTATGGCTTGGCTACATGACCATTTCCAAGGCTGACCATTGATAAAAGGGTGCCAGGATGAAGGCCAGTTTATGTCTGAATTTTCAGTGATAAATCACCAGCCCAAGGAAAGACCTAAGCTCCGCTACAGATGCAGGTTCTGGGGCACATTTGATCATCCTCAGTTTAACTTCCAATGGGTGTAACCCAGTCTTGTCAACTCTATAGCCCAAGTAGATCACGGGTGCCTGGGACACATCTTTCCTTTTTAAGGCATAAGCCCACCTGGGAGAAACATCTAAGGACTTTGCCCAAATCTCTATGTGTTCCTTATCCGTCTTCTCTGTTATTAGCATGTCATCTAAATAAATGGCAACCTGGGGTACGCCCTGTAAAGTCTTCTCCATTGTCCCCTGAAACGTTGCACAGACTGACAATACTCTAAATGGCTGTCTCATATATTGTTACATCATCGTAGAATCCGTATAGTCTGGAAACAGGCCCTTCGGCCCAACAAGTTCACACTGACCCTCCAAAGAGCATCCAACCCAGACGCATCCACCTACCCTTACGCTGTAACCCTGTATTTCCCGTGGCTAACACACCTAATCAACACATCCCTGAACACTATGGGCAAGTTAGCATAGCCGATCCACCTAGCTGGAAAATCTTTGGACTGTGGAAGGAAACCGGAGCACCCGGCAGAAACCCATGCAGACGTGGGGGGAATGTGCAAACTCCATGCAATCGCCCAAGGCTGGAATCAAACCCAGGTCCCTGGCACTGTAAGGCAGCAGTGCTAACCACTGAGCCACCATGCCACCTTTCTTTACTGCCTGCTGCACCTGCATGCTTACCTTCAGCGACAGGTGCACAAGGATACCCAGGTCCCACTGTGCACTTCCCTCTCACAATTTTCAGCCATTCAAGTAGTAATCTGCCTTCTTATTTTTACTTCCAAAGTCATTAACCTCACATTTATTCAAACCTTACTGCATCAGCCATTGATTTGTCCACTCACCCAAACTGTCCTGATCATGCTGAAGGATCTCTGTATCCTCATCACAGTTCACCCTCCCACTCGAATTGGTATCATTTGCAAACTTTGAGATGTTATGTTTTGTTCTCTCATCCAAATCATTAATATATATTGTGAATAGCTAGGTCCCAGCACCGATCCCTGTGGCACCCCATTAGTTATTGCCTGCCAATTTGAAAAGGTCCGATTAATTCCTACTCTTTGCTTCCTCTCTGCAAACCAGTTTTCTATCCTTCTCAATACACTTCCCCCAATCCCATGCACTTTAATCTTGCACAATAATCGCTTAAGTGATACTTTAGCAAACGCTTTCTGAAAGTCCAAATAAACCACATCAACTGGGTCTCCTTGTCAATTCAACTAGTAACATCTTCATTGAAATCCAACAGATATGTCAAGCAAAGAGATTGAGTGCTTAGTGGAATGCTGTAAAGACAACAATCTCTCAATCGATGAAGGAGCTGGTCATTGACTTCAGGAGGCAGAGTGGAGGGCACGCCCCTGTCTGCATCAATGGTGCTGAGGTGGAGATGGTCCACAGCATGAAGTTCCTGGGAGTGATAATCACCAACAATCTGTCCTGGTCCACCCACATTGACACAAGAGTCAAGAAAGCACAAAAAACTCCCCTACTTCCTCAGGAGATTAAGGAAATTCAACATGCCTATTTTTAATAGATACACCATAGAAAGATTCCTATCTGGATACATCACAGCATATTGTGGCAACCTCTCTTCCCAAAACCACAAGATACTACAGAGCCGTGAACACAGCCCAGTCCATCACACAGACCAGTCTTCCATCCGTTGATTCCATTTATATTCCTGCTGCCTGAGGAAAGCAACCAACATAAATCAAAGACCCCTCCCATCCCAGTTATACTCTCTTCCACCCTTTTCCGTCAGGCACAAGATATAAAAGTTTGAATACAAGTATGAGCTGATTCTTCCCCGCTATTATCAGACTTTTGAACAGACCTCTCAAATGCTAATGTCAATCTCTCCCTGCATCTTCTCTGCAGCTGTAACACTGTAATCTGCATTCTGTTTTTCTACCCAACGCATTTTGTATGGTACAATCTGCCTGTCGAGCATGCAAAACACTGTTTACTGTATCTTGGTACATGTGACAACAATAAGTCAGATCAAAAATTAAGAGATGCATGAACAAACTGGGCACAGCAAGGACCCTGGGACCTGAAAACATCCCATCAGTAATGCTGGAGACTTTTTTCCCTAAACAAGGGCAGCAGATACCTGGGAGCACCACTACCCTTGTTCCATTCAAAGGCACACCCATCCTGACTTGGAACTGTGTCGCCAATTCATCACCGTCACTGGGTCAATATTCTGGAATTCACTCCCTAAAAGCACTGTGAATGTACCCGCACAGACACTTAATTACACCTTCTCAAGAACAATTTTGGGTGGGACAATGAATGCTGGCAGCCCAGTGATGCCTGCATCCTTGAACGAATATATAAGACAAAGATAATTGGGCCTTGGATAAAAGATTCTCCACTGATATCCTGGGGCTTAAATGCTTGACCTCAAAAATACCCATAACCACCTCCTTTAGGACTAGGCAGGACTCCAACAGCTCGAGTGTTAACCCCGACTCCTGATTATGTTGTCTTTGTTACTTCATTTCTAGATTGAGCTTTTCTGACCATATTTGAACCAAGCCTGTATTGAGATCAGGAGTTGAGGGATCTTGGCAAAGTTGAGCAAATGTTGCTTGACAGCATGGTCAATGTCACTTTCAATCACTTTGCTGATGGCTGATGGAGTAATATTTGGCTGGAACAAAAACAGAAATTGCTGGCATGGATATTAATTGTAACATACCTATGGGAATCCTCATCTAACTGCAATTGCAAGTTCGCGTGGGTTAGTCACATTCTGACTGGAGGTCAACAGTGATCAACAGTTTAAGACGTGTCCCTTAAAAGGTGGACTTCACAAGCTTCAAAATCTCCCCGCCCCCTACCGCATCCCAAAACCAGCCCAGTTCGTCCCCGCCTCCCTAACCTGTCCTTCCTCCCACCTATCCCCTCCTCCCACCTCAAGCCCCACCCCCATCTCCAACCTACTAACCTCATCCCGCCCCCTTGACCTGTCCGTCCTCCCTGGATTGACCTAACTCCCCACCTACACTCACCTTTACTGGCTCCATCCCTGCCTCTTTGACCCGTCTGTCTCCTCTCCACCTATCTTCTATCCGCCTCCCCCTCTCTCCCTATTTATTTCAGAACCCCCTTCCCCTCCCCCATTTTTGAAGAAGGGTCTAGGCCCGAAATGTCAACCTTCCTGCTCTTCTGATGCTGCTTGGCCTGCTGTGTTCATCCAGCTCTACACCTTGTTATCTCCCTTAAAAGGTACATCATTTCACACAAGCGCCGCTTGTGGCCTTCCGTTGTAATGAAAGAGAAATGATAGGGAATGTGCCTGCAACAATTGGAGTGCACATCTCGGGACTAATCCTTCAATTGTTAAAATCAGACTGTGAAAGTTTCTTTTGGCACGGTTTCCCAGAATGCGCTAAGGGGAAGCTAGTTAAACACTAGATAGAAAACGTACAGAAAGATAGATAGAATGACGTGAAGAGGGGTGGACGAGAATTGTGGATAACAAAAGCACCAGCATGGATAATAGTTGGGCCGAATGGTCTCTTTCTATCTCTAAATGCAATACTGTGAAATGCAAATTGTGCTGAGCTACAATGTCAATGTGCCTTAACTAACATTGAAACATTGGCAGCATTACTTGGGCTGCTGATGGCTAAGCTTCATGGAACTTTGAAAGCAGGAGACAGGGCGCGTTGTCTGAGCCACATGCAACCGTACCAACAGGGAAGGGGAGGATGGAAAAGTTTAGCAAGTGAGTGCTGCTGGCATTTCAGGAAAATGTGGCACACTCATTAGGTTGGTGTGTGCTCCAGTCAGTCTGGTAGTGTTGTGCTCTGGTCAGTGTAGGTGGTGTGCTCCGGTCAAATGGGTTGTGGGAATGCATTGTGCTGCAATCAGTCCAGGTTCTTGATTCCACTCTGGTCTGGGGATTGTTGGCCTTTGGTTAATCGAGGTTCATGAACGGTCCGCCCAGGGCATCATTTATGCTGGGACCAACTCTGGTCTGGGGTGTGTCAGGATAAACAAAGCGGAAGGGTGGCAAGAGCTCGTGCTGCAGCAGATTTGGTTGCTGGTAGTACCATCATTCCAAGGTTCACATTAGAAAGGTTTTGCTCCAAAAGTCCCTGAAGACAAGCTAAGTATTGCACACACAAAGATGTACTGACACACTTTTAATACCCTGGGCAGTGCACACTGTCACTACATGCACGTCATATTACTCACAAAGAGCTGCTCTCTGAAGACGCACAGAATGCAGCTTCTCACAGGACACATGATGGTTGGAGAGGAAGCCAGTTTGGAAACGTTTCAAGGTGACAAATTCTGATTCATGATGGGGCAGGAAGGCAACACAAAAGTCTAAGGAGAACAAAAACAGAAATTGTTGCAGAAACTCGCCGCATCTGTAGAGGCAAAGCAAAGTTAACATTTTGGGTCCAGTGACCCTTCTTCAGAATAGTTCTGAACATATGAAGGGTCACACGACCGACGTTAATCTTGCTTTGTCTCCACAGATGCTTCCAGAGCTGCTTTTGCAGCCATTTCTGTTTTTAAACAAGATTTGCGAATTCACAATGACACAGGTCAATCCTGCCATTCATCTGGTCATCTGGATTCTCAAAAGACATACTCCAACATCAACAAGATCAAGAACGGCAGCAGCAGCAGGAACTGGCACTAACTGAACCAGCCTGCAAAGCCACAACAGTCTGCACAAGAGGCACCACCAAAATAGCAAAGATTAGCCCAAATCCTGTGTCTGCAGGCTCCATACACCAATCAGTATATGACAGGTTGGCAATGTCAACTATGTCTCAGGATGTGCCAAGAACTTGTCTCCTACATCTACCAGCTGCTGAATGAGCACTTGTGTCTTCATGGACTGGAAGGCAATGGCATTCTGGTTGCCTTGAAGGTAAAAGTGGCTCTCAATTCCCAATGGATTATTTCAGGGATTGACCTCTGCGAAATCTCATGGGCATCCACTTGTAACTGTATTCTGGAGTTCACTGATGCTGTGTTTATAAAGGTTCACATATTCATAAGTTTTCACTTGAATACAGGGAGTCAGGCAGCTAGGGCCCTGGCTTTGCATGCATTTAGGATTCGAGCAGATGCAGTGTTCAATTGATTGCCACCACATAGCCATCCAAGCACCCTATCAGCAACTAACAATGTTCACGAATAGGAAAGACTGACACGTAGTACTTGAGGAGAAGAAATCTGTTTCAACTAAATATTGGGAAAGTCCAGTAATTGCTTTTGATCCCCACCACAAGCACGATTCCCAAGCCATGGACTCCACACTTCTCCCTGACTACTACATGGGGCTGGACAAGACTGTTTACAACGCTGGCATCATATTTGACACTGACATGTTCATCTGTCCGTATGCCCATGAAGTCACCAAGACTGATGCTTCCATTTCTGGAACATTGCTCAAATCAAACCCAGATTAGGTCATGCTGCTGGATCCCTCACCTGGATCCCTCCAGGTTCATTCAAGCTGAATACATCCCATTTGATCCCCTATGGTCTATCCTTGTAATTTCAAGGTCATCTAAAACTTTGCTGCCTGTGTCCAAACTTGGGCTGTGTTCCATTCCTGTGTTGCTTACCTAAGCTGGTCGCCAATTATGCATCATCTCCATTTTAAGTTTCCCTCCTGCTGTTTTCAAATTCCTCCATGCCTTCTTTCTATAAAATCTCTTCTAGCTCTCAGAGAAAGCTGCACTTCTTCAATTCTGGCCTCTTGAGTATTCACAATTTTCAATCGCTGTACCATCAATGGCTTTGCTTTGCCGGCTGTAAGTGATGGAGTTCTCCTTTAATGCTCTCTATGTTTTTATTTCATCTTTATGATTTCCCTGAAAACCTATTAACATGTCTCATCTTTAGATCTTCTACCTTGATATCTCCCTATGTGGCTCAGTGTCAAAGTTTGAAATTATTCCCATTAAACACTTTTACCATCTTAAAAGATACTCTTGGAACACATGTTGCTGCATTAAAACTCAGCCTTGGTTTCTGCCTTGTAAAACTGTCATATGTGGAAGATTGCCTCGCTAGTGAATTGGTAGTATACCTGACGCCTTTAGTAGACTTAGGCTGAAGGAAAGAGCTCCCCTGGCCTCCAGATAATCAGGAAGCAAATAATTTACCCAAATCTAAACCACTGTTGCCTCCTGAAAAATCTTGGAATGTGAGGTAGTTCAAGGATCTGCTGTTCTTAAAGAGAAATTTGGGAGAGATGAAAAATATAACAAGATCTTCAATTACTCTTTTGGAGTTTTTGGGATAGCACTGAATGAGCAATCTTTTTGTTCTGGTTGAAACAGTGAACAAATTAGGGTGGTCCCTAACTACACTGTTTTTCTTATAGAAAATATTTAGAGACAAGAAAGAAATAAAAAGGATTCTGACATGTTTTACTGGTAACCCTGTAATAAGCATACCAGATGTTGCATAATTACAGCCCTTGTGCACTGGAGAAGGAAAACAATCAGGGAAGAATGCTTTATGATAAACCATTAAACCTCACAAAGGTTCACTGAGGAATGTATGGTGCAATGTAGAGGAACTCTGCTACATAGTGTAACCATCTCTGCCTGATTGCTACTGGCTTCTCACTTAAAGAAGGGAACATATTCTGAAATGGTATCAGCCAAGTTGAAATGTCTCTCTTTGTAAGCTTATCGATGAGGGCAAAATCTTGGTCTCTATTTTTTAAACAAAGATCCTTACGTGCATAGTTTTAGAATATTGATTTTTCACATTTTGCAGCTGGATAGCACAATTAACTGCAGCATTAATATTTATCAGCTGGCACTTTTTGATCTTGGAATAGAAGACCAAAATGAAAACAAAAAGAATAGTTTAAAATATATTTCCAAATGTTTGATGCATATGATATTAATAATGGTGGACTTACCTTCTGGGGAGTGGAAGAAACAAGATGTTTGTTAAAAAGAAGGGCAAAAAAAAATGTGGATGGAATATTTAATTTGGAGTGCATATTGAGAAGTAGCTGAGGCGTTTGGTGAGATTACCAATGGAGGTAATTTGTCCTTACTAAACGTCAAAATAAAATCTTCCTTAAAAAAATTGAGACCAGAAAAGACTGTTGGAACTATTACCGGAAAAAAGTTTAAAGTTACTTTCCTGTGTCTACTTATTGACCATGACATGAACTCTTTTTGGACATCCTTTACTATGTAAGGTTTAGCAAAGCCATACAAATATATATCCGGCCATTAATGGTCATTCTTGATGCGCGCAATTTAAGAATCTTTAAGGAACAACTTCTTTGTGTGCTAAAAATGCAACCTTAAACTGTTTCAACTCCAGTGACTTTTTTTTTGGTTTGAATAAGTGGACTAGATTGATGATCAAGTTTTAATAAATATTATACATTTCTGACCTATCATACGGTTTTTGATAAAGTATGTTTTATAAATGTTTTAATTGCTGAGTTTGTTGCCCTGACTACTTTGTAAGATTATATTGTGAAATAACCTTCAGAAGGGTAATTTTTAGTATGCAAGGTTCCCAACGCAATGTTCACAAAATATGGCATGTTTATATCTGGCAATCCCATAGTCAGAGATATTTCATCTGCCACTGTAAAGCAAGGTTCACAAAAAGTGGCCTTGTAAGAACAAAGATGCCTAACAATGTGTTGCCTCATTTCACCCACTGAATGTCCTCATCTGTCACTGGTAGCCAAGCTGCAATATACAACAATCTCTGTCCATCGATCACCAAAGCAGTTATGAATCTTAATGAATTTTTAAAATTTACTTCCTAAACTTTGTAAGCATAGCCTTTTTCATGTGGAAGCCCTTTGCAGTTCTTTTGTCACAAAGTGTGATTTTGAGGGATGGTTGAGCAAGCTGGGTCTATACCAACTGGAATTTGGAAAATAAGAGATGGTGATCTTAAAAGATACTTAGGGGACTTGACGGGATGGATGTTCGGAGAAAATTTCCCTTGAGTAGTAAGTGTAGTATTGAGGGGTATGATTTAAAAAATTAGGGATCTCTCCCATAAGGATCATAAAAAATACAGAGATAGTAAGAACTGCAGATGCTGGAGTCAGAGATAACTCAGTGCGGAGCTGGAGGAACACAGCAGGCCAGGCAGCATCAGAGGAGCAGGAAAGTTGAC
>NW_025969290.1:8587-15944 GCF_021869965.1 Rhincodon typus
TGGGGAAGGTAGGTGGGATGGTGATAGGTGACTGCAGGTAGGGAGTGGTGGGGATTGGCCAGTGACGTGGGAGGAGCGGATAGGTGGGAGAGAAGATGGACACGTTGTGTCACATCAAGGAGGCGGGGATGAGAGGGAGGGGCCGGGGGTGGGGAGATTTTGATACTGGTAAAATCCACATTTCGGCCATTGGGCTGTAGGCTCCCAAGGGGGAATATGAGGTGCTGCTCCTCCAGTTTCCGGGTGGCGTCATTGTGTCACATTGGCATCAATGTGTCAAGTTGTGTCACATATGATTCCACCCGCAATACGAAGGAGCAGCACCTCATATTCTGCCTCGGGACCGTACAGCCCAATGGCCGAAATGTGGATTTTACCAGTTTCAAAATCTCCCCACCCCCGGTCTCCTCCCATGCTCCCTACCTGCAGTCACCTATCACCATCCCCCTACCTTCCCCAGCCCCATCCCTCCTCCCTCTTTTTATTTCTGAGCTCCCTTCCACTCCCCGCCCGCACACCACCCCCCCAACCCATTCCCGAAGAAGAGTTCTGACTTGAAAGGTCAACTTTCCTGCTCCTCTGATGCTGCCTGGCCTGCTGTGTTCCTCCAGCTCCACACTGTTAAAAAGAAATACATTCTCTATTGTTTGAAAAAAACCTTCCTCAGTAAACAATGGAATGATTGAATATATTCAAGGCTGAGTTAGATAGATGTTTTACTGACTCAAGAATCAAGGGTTATGTAGGGAATGAAAGGAACATAGAATTGGTGTCACCCTCAGAACAACCAACACCTTATTGAAAAGTGGAGTGGGTCATTTTTCATACATTCTTGTGACCCTGCATCTGCTGCGTCATAAGCGTGACCATTCTTATCAACTTGACTAGAGTATTGCAGAACCTGGATGATTACATGGGGGCAATTAATTTACATGTTGTCAGCATAAGTGGTGCGAGATAAGAGTCTGAGCATTTGACAGTGATCAAAGAGAGGAATTTGCACACAGTTAAACCTTAAGAGTAATAACATTGTTCTCTGCTTTGAAAGCAAAGTAAGTTTGGCCGCTGAAGGTTCTGATACAGTGCGATAAAACGTCTTAATTTTCAGGTGAAGGCAGTGAACAGATGCTATGACTGCAACTGAAAAGGATAATGCTGTTTCACATGTAATGGCTTGTCCCTAAATGAAGGTACGAAGGCCCTTGGCAGAAGATGCCTGGTGTCCTGTATGAATGGAAACACCACTGCTTTTCTCTGTCTCCTCCTGAGGTCCCCAAATTTGTATATGCTGGTCTTCAGCAAAATTCAGTTCAATATGGTGAGGGAGGTAGTGGGACAGGGTTAATGTCACTAGACTTGCAATAGAGATTTGGGTTAATATCTGGTGAAATGGGTTCAAAGCCTACCATAACAAATGGTTGTACTGAAGTTCAATTAATACACTAATCAGGAGTTAAAAACTATTCTTCAGTAGTGGTGACCATGGAGCTGTCATAATTTTTGACAAACTCACCTGGCTCACTAGTGTACTTTCAAGAAGGAAATCGGCTGACTTTATCTGGTCTGGTTTACATGTGACACCAGTAATGTGATTGACTCTTCACTGTTTTCTAAATTAGTCCCACAAGCCATTCAATTCACGGGCAAATTAGATTTGGGCAGCTATTGCTAGCTTTGTAATTGACATTCTTGTCCCATGAAGGAATACATTTTTCAAAAGAAAAACCAAGAAACAGCAATGCATTCTGGATACAGTTAAAGCAATCAGTCCCAACATTCTCCCAGTTGTGATGTTGAAGATCTGTGCTCCACAAATACCTGTGCATCTAGCCAAGCTGTTCTGACATTTATTAAATTTTGAAACTTTCTGATTTTTCATTCCCCCGTGCCAGTTTGTGACGTTTCCCTTTAATTGTCCTCTTTCATTTAAAGTTGAATTGCACGTCAGTATTTACTGCCAGTGGTGTCATTGTTACACCCAGTGTTCACTGAGAATCATGGTGGCATAGAACCATCAACACAGAATCAGAGTTAGTAAGAACTGCCGATGCTGGAGTCAGAGATAACACAGTGTGGAGTTGGAGGAACACAGCAGGCCAGGCAGCATCAGAGGAGCAGGAAAGTTGACGTTTCGGGTTGGGACCCTTCTTCAGAATCAGAGTATTTTAGCAACTGGTCTGTACCTGTATTTTGATCTATGCATTTCTGCTCCCAACCTACAACATTTTAACTGATACTCTTCCATTCATTTCTTCTTCATGTACTGGTTTAGATTCCAATGAAAGGCATCATGTTTGCCTTTCCTACTCCACGTGGTAGCATACTCCACATTTCTCACTGATTAAAAACATCTCATTTATTGGATAGTAACTATCTTAAACTCAAGATTTTATCATTAAGTTTTGTGGATTGCATCATTATTCCTGGCTGGATTTCTAAATCCTAACTGGTTCAAGTGGTCTAAATGCTGGTCTGTGGTATGTGCTTCACATCATAAAACATTTACCAATTAGAATTGGTACGTTGTGGAAGTAGGCCATTCAGCATATCAAATCATACCGACTCTCTGAGGACATCCCAACCCACCCTATCCCAGTAACCCTGCATTTCCCATGGCCAACCCACTTAGCCTGCACAACCCTAGACACTACGGGCAATTTACCATAGCCAACCCACCTAGCCTGCACAACCCTAGACACTACAGGCAATTTACTTTGGCTAACCCATCTAGCCTGCACACCTTTGGACTGTGGGAGGAAACCAGAGCACACGGAGGAAACCCACACAGACACAGGGAATACGTGCAAACTCCACACAGACAGTCACCCGAGGGTGGGATCGACCCGGGGTCCATGGCGACGTAAGGCAGCAGTGCTAACCACTGAGCGCCTCAAATCTCTTCATGCCTCCCCTCCCCCTACCTCCATAACCTGCTCCAGGTTTGCTGCACTGTATTTTTCTCATTCTGTCTTCTTGTGCACCCTAATTTTAATTTTCTCCAACACTGGCAGCCATATCTTTAGTTTCCTGAGCCCTAAATTAAGGGAAATGAAGGAGTTACTGGCATCAGAGGAGGAGCAGGAACTTTGCCTCGACAATAACCTTTGCTGATGGTCGGGGTGAGGGAAACCCTGATGCAGTCCAATATAGGTCATGTAGCCTTGCTCCCATTTCTTTTCAATAGAAAGGAGATAAAAACATTGATGCAGTGTTGATCAATGCCAATCACTTACTAGTTACATCTGACACTAGAAAATTAGATGATCCTGTTGATACTTCTTATTGAGCCTAGAAGGACAAGGAGACATCAATGGAGTCAAAGTTACTGCCCACACCCAATAACATAGTCAAAATACTGCACATGCTAGCCATCTGAAAGAAGGCTAGAAAATGTTGGAAATACTCAGGTCTAGCCTCTGTGAAGTGGGTAATAGTGTTAATGTTTCAGGTCAAGCACTTGTTTCTAGTACATAGTGTCACAACGCACTGGACTAGTGTGCTGGGATACAGGTCCCACAATTCTTGAAGTCAGCACAAATGTGAAAACTTGATTAAATTATCAAATTGTCCAATTTTACCCAACTGTCTAAGTTAGTTTAAAAGAACATGCACACCAGGTTATCATCAATAAGAATATCATTATTTATTGTAATCAAAATCTTATTAACTCATGACAAGAAAGAAACGTGAATTGCTAACTTATAGCTCTGAAACTTAAAATGTACCCCTTTATCTTAAAAACAAACATACAAACTGACAAGACAAGAACTAAATAGTTTGATGGTGAAGGAACAAATAGTCAGTGAAGCACAGTGCTGGCCCCTGTCTGGATTACAAGTGTTGATTAGTTTTTTCCTTCAGATCCTTTCAAGTTCTTGAAGAGGAAACCAGGTTCTCATGCTTTCATTCATCGGTTAGGGATTTGCCCTTTCAGCATCTGCAAAGTTCTTTTTCCCCCTTTTCCTTTCAACAAGGGAGTTTGCATAGAGAGCCATTTATAGGAAAATAACAAGTGAGAACAGCTACGAGGTGGTTTTTGGTCACTTCTCCACATTAGGAGGGAGAAAAGAGATTTAGGTGCATTCTCCTAGCAGGCTGGAGACTCCTCCTGTATTTTCCACATATAGAGCTGTAGTCATTTGCTCAGGAACCAATCAAGTGGTTGTTTCTATGCTGAGCCCTCCTGAGCAAGCACATGCACGTGTACCAATATGCGCACATCTCACAGGAACTCATTTTAAAAGTTACAAAATTTTCTTCAGTTTCCCTGGTTTAAAGCAGTATCTTCTCCCTTTTTTTAATTCCACAGTCAAAACAAATACAAGGGGTCTTTACAATAGTGAACTTGTGGTGTCTTCCCTAACGTAGGCACTGCTAATAGGTTGCCTTGCAACAGATTGGGCAGCATGGTGGCTCAGTGCTACCTCACAGCGCCAGGGTTCTAGGTGGGATACATTGAGGGTCGGTGTGGACTTGTTGGGCCAAAGGGCTTGTTTCCACACTTTAGGGATTCAATGAGATAATGGGACACCTGACTATGTGCTGAACCAGGACTTATGGAATTGTTGCTATCATCTTTTTTTATGCCTGATGGCAGTGAGGCAGTTGCGGTCAAATATGTAGTGCCATTTGATTTCTCTGTATATTTGAACCATAATCATAAGAAGCAGGAACAGGAGTAGGCTGATCAACCCTTTGAGCTTGCTTTGCCATTCAATAGGATAATGGCTGATCTGGCATTGCTCACATCTACTTTCCTGCTTTTCACTGCTGATGAAGAATTTATTTCAGCCTTAGATATACAAGGACTCTACCCTGACATCTTTCTGTAGCAAGGAAATTCAAAGGCTCATAACCATCAGAGAAGAAATTCCACTTAAGTTAGTGCCCCTTTATTCTGAGGCTATGCCTTCTGATCCTAGACGTGCCCATGGGGGGAATGTCCTCTCAGCATTTACCCTGTCAAGCCCATTAATTAACTTATATGTTTCAATGAAATCACTTCTCATTCTTCCAGTAAATAAAGACCCAACCTGTTTAAACTTTGTTCATAAGAAAATCCTTCCATACCAGAGATCATCCTAGTGAAATATTTATGAATTTCCTTCAACGAAATATCTTTTCTTAAGTGAGATGACCAAAATTGCTTATAGCACTGCAGATGTGGTCTCTCCAGCAGCTTGTACAGTTGCAGTAAGACTTCCCTACTGTTATACTCCAACTCCCTATTTCATTAACCTTATTGATTAGCTGCTGCACCTGTTTCTCTGTTTCATGCACAACTACCCCCAAGTCCCTTTGTATCCTTTTGTGTTGCAGCCTTCCAGAGATTTTTTTTTTCCCATTTAATTGATACTCTGCTCTTTCGATTCCCCTTCCAAAACGAACAACTTAATGTTTTTGCACACTATGCCCCATTTGCAACTTTGTGCCGCATCCTGTCTTTCATCTGCAAATTATGTTGTCAGCAAACTTGGCTACAGTACATTCGGGTCCTTCCTTTAAGTCATTAATACATTTTGTAAGCATATTTAATGTGGTCCCAGCATTGATCCCTGTGGAACCCTGCTGGAGGTGCCAATTTGAAAAAAAAATCCTGTTTGCTGGCGATTAGCCAATTCTCTATCCATACCAATATACTAGCTCCAATACCATGAGCTATTAAGATTTAATCTTCATGAGGTACCTTGTCAAACATCTTCTGAAAGTCCAATTAAAGCACATCTACTGGTCCGATGCCTCTTCAAAGCCCTCTAATAAATTAATCAGACACAATTTCCTTTTCATGAAGCAATACTGACTTCTTAATTAGATTATGGATTTTCTAAATGTGCTCCTATTACTTCCTTAATAATTGATTCCAACTTTTTTCCAAACAATCGGCCCACTAAATCGGCCCACTTTCTGCCTCCCTCACTTTTTGAATAGGGATGTCACATCGACAGCTTAGCAATCCCCAGTTCTTCTCCAGAATCCTAGGATTTTTGGAAAATTACAAATAATCCATCCAGGATCATTGTAGGTACTTCTTTTAGGGCCTTGAGATGCAAGCCATCAAGGCCAAGGGATCTCTGTGCTTAGCATGAGAGACAACAAGGTGCAGGGCTGGATGAACACAGCAGGCCAAGCAGTATCATAGGAGCAGACTTGGCCTGCTGTGTTCATCCAGCCCTGCACTTTGTTGTCTCGGATTCTCCAGCATCTGCAGTTCCTACTATCTCTGTGCTTAGCATCATTATTTTGCTTAATTCTAATTTTTAAGTGATGATCATCATACTTAATTCCTCACCCATATTCTTTAAAATCAATTGGATGTTCAAAGCATCTTCCACTGTAAATACCTAAGTTTCTCACTCTCAAATTGCATATCAAATTTTTTCGTGTTATGATCACCACTTCCGAGAGGATGTTTTACTGGGAGGTAATTTATTATGCCTGCCTCATTACCCATTACCAGTTCCAGGATATCATGTTCCTTTGTTAGTGGTATGATATATTGTTCTGGCAAACTATCCTTAATGTACTCTATGAATTAATGTACTCATTGGGTTAATCAAGTTGGAAAGGGTAACTATGACAATCAACATGAAGATTAAAGTCACCCACAATTATTGTGCTATTCTGCTTTATATGCTCTTATTATTTGCTGATTTCCTATGAAGTGATCACTGTTTGGGAGTTTATCCACTACTCCTACCAACGCCAACTCTCCGACACCTCCTCCTACCGCCCCCTTGATCATGACCCCACCCCTGAGCACCAAACCATCATCTCGCAAACCATCCACAACCTCATCACCTCAGGTGACCTCCCACCCATGGCCTCCAACCTCATCGTTCCCCAACCTCACACTGCCCGCTTCTATCTCCTTCCCAAAATCCACAAACCTGAATGCCCTGGTCGACCCATTGTCTCCGCCTGCTCCTGCCCCACCGAACTGATCTCCAACTATCTCGACTCCATTTTCTCCCCCTTGGTCCAGGAACTCCCTACCTACGTCCGTGACACCACCCACGCCCTCCACCTCCTCCAGAACTTCCAATTCCCCGGTCCCCAACACCTCATCTTTACCATGGACGTCCAGTCCCTCTACACCTGCATTCCCCATGCAGATGGCCTTAAGGCCCTCCGCTTCTTCCTGTCCCGCAGGCCCGACCAGTCCCCCTCCACTGACACCCTCATCCGCTTAGCCGAACTCGTCCTCACACTCAACAACTTCTCTTTCAATTCCTCCCACTTCCTACAGACAAAGGGGGTAGCCATGGGTACCCGCATGGGCCCAAGCTACGCCTGCCTCTTTGTAGGTTACGTGGAACAATCCCTCTTCCGTACCTACACCGGCCCTAAACCCCACCTC
>NW_025969291.1:0-1444 GCF_021869965.1 Rhincodon typus
AAATACGGCCGCGTTGTCAGATTGTCAGGTCTGAGGCAGTGTCTCTTTGTCAGAGTGTCTATAGCTGTTCTGCAAAGCGGTCAGCCAGTCTACACTTCATTTCCCGAATGCGATGCTGTCAGTGGGTTGATTGTGAGGCAGTGCCTCAATGTAATGGGATCAGAATTTAGAGGATCAATACTGAGGACTGCAGCACTATCAGAACGTAGGTACTGAGGGAGGGCCTTATCGTCAGCGGGTCACTACAGAGGCAGTGCCTCTTTGTAAGGGGCTCAGTCTGTTCTGAGGATTGTACAGGGTCAACACTGAAGGAGTGCTTCGTTGTCAGAGAGTCTGTTCTGAGGCAGTGCCTCAGTGTAATGGGGATGGATTGAAGGAGGGCCATATGATTAGTGGGTCATCTCTGAGGTATTGAAGCACTGTCAGACGGTCAGAATCGGGGAGTGCATTATAGTCAGACGTTCAATACTGATTCAATGGTCAAAATTGGGGGAGTGCCACACGATTAGAGAGTCAGTACTCAGGTATTGCAGCAGTGTCAGAGGGTCAGAACTGTGGGAGTGCATTATTGTCAGAGTTGCATGCTGAACCTGTGCCTCATTTAAGGGGGTCGGAATTGAGCAAGTTTATCATGTTTACAGAGTCATCACTGAGGAAGGACCCCGTAGTCAGCAGATCAGCATAGAGGGAGTGCCTTGTTATCACAAGGTTAGTTCTGAGGCAGTGTCTCATTGTTAGAGGGTGAGCATTAAGGGAGTGACTCGTTGTTAGAGGATCCATTCCGAGGCAGTGCCTCAATGTGATGGAGTCAGAATAGAGGGAGTTTCAAATGTTAGGGGCTCAATATTGAGGTATTGAAGAACTGTTAGAGTGTCAGTACTGACGTAATGCAGCACTGTCAGAAGGTCAGAATGATGGGAATACCTTATTGTCAGCGGGTCAGTTCTGAGGCATTGCCTAATTGCAAAGGGATTACAATTGAGGGAAGTTAGATGGTCAATACTGAGGTAATGTAGCACTGTCAGAGGGTCAGGATTGAGGGAGGGATTCATTATCAAAGGGTCTGTACTGACGGAGTACCTTATTGTCAGCCGGTCAGTTCTGAGGCAGTACCTCTTTGTCAGAGGATCTGTTCTGAGGGATTTCCTCATTGTCGGAGGATCTGGTGTGAGGCACTGCCCGGATGTAATAGGGTCAGAATTGAGGGAATGCAACACGTTTATAGGTTCAGCACTGAAGTAGTGCAGCACTGCCAGAAGGGCCGTCTGAGGCAGTCCCTTTTTGTCAGAGGGTCAATACTGAGTCAGTCCCTCATTCTAAGCGGGTCAGAATTGAGGATATGCCACATGATTAGAGGACCATTACTGAAGTAGTCCAGTACTGTCAGAGGATCAGTGCTGAGGGAGTGCCTCATTGTCAGAGGGTCAGTACTGAGATAATTAAG
>NW_025969291.1:1544-13410 GCF_021869965.1 Rhincodon typus
TGAACACCATAACGAAAACAGAAGCTGTTGGAAATGTTCAGCAGGTCTGGCAGCATCTGTGGAGGCATAAAAACAGAGTTAAATATCCAGGTCGGGTGATCCTTCCACAGAACACAAAGGCAATGGTAATGGTTGTTGAGAAGAGACAAAACATCGGTCTACATTCAGTACTGAGTTCAACAGCTTTAGACCCATTAACACAGTCCTCTGATTGGATATACTTTCTCCTCGTGATTGCATCCTGTCTTCATGCTTTATTTCCTTTTCAATCAGATCTTCATTCTACCATGAGCACCTGCTCTGGAGCAATGCTTTGTCTCTCCTCTACAACTTTTGCCAATCTCTTTCCCCTTTTATTCATTGGCACACTTCGATCTGCAAACCCCCTCACTCTCTAATTTACGCTAATAATCCCTTCTGTTCCATGTATTTCTCTATCCCCTTTCGACAGTATCATATCCATCAAATTTCCACTTCACTTCAATTGCAAAACGTTTCACTGGACTCAAAACAGTAACTTCCTCTTTCCACAGATTGGGGGCGGGGGTGTCGGTGCCGAGGGAGGGGCCGCGTTATCGAGGGGTAGTGGTGCGGTGAACTGTGTCGGTGATGACGGTGACGGTTCAGAATTTGAAAACAAGAGACCTCGCGCTTGCGGGGGCACGCACCTATCTTCACCTCCGCTGGTGCTCTTTCCTCGGTGTGGGCGTGGTCGTGATCATGGTCTGGCTTTAGACCATAAGAACTAGGAGCAGGAGTAGGCCGTCCGGCCCTTCGAGCCTGCTCTGCCATTCAGTAAGATCATGGCTGAACTTTTTGTGGACTCACATCCACTTACCCGCGTTCTCACCGTATGCGATAATTCCTTTATTTTTCAAAAATATCTGCCTTATCTTTAAAAACGTTTACTGAAGTAGCATCTGGGCAAGGAATTCTATAGATTAACAACCCTCTGGGTGAAGAAGTTCCTTCTCAATTCAGTCTTTCCCCTGACTTCGCTGATTGGAGCAACCGCACGTCATGGGCATCACACCGGTCCTCACGGGCGAGACTCTGTCGTTCGTAGGCGGGGCTCATGCACAGACCTTGTCATCTGATTGGTTAAACTGTCGCGCCTGCCCCCTTTTGCTCACATGGGGTTTGGACACGGGCTCGTGGTCGCATGGTTCCCAGTGACTAATTAGTTGCCGAGCATCTGGTCTTTCTTCATCCACAGTTCTATACTTTTAAAGTGGTGCACACCTGAGGTTGGAAGGTTGTTTCTGGGTATACCATGTTTGTTGAGCCTTGCACGAAGTCTTCCGTGAGGCTTGTTCCTCAGTCTTGGCTCTGTATGTTACCCTGTTTGTTGGGGCCATGATATGGTGGTTCTCAGGGCAGGTTGAGTTGAACAGTGGGTAAGTACATAGCGAATGAATCATCTCTCGGATAAATGTGAAGTTATTGACTTTCGGGGCAAAAACTGAAAAGCCATTTATTATCTGAAGGGTGATAGATAGGGAAAGGGAGGGGTGCACTGAAACCTTAGTGTCCTTGTACCCGTCGCTGAAACCAAGTATGACCCTGACCCTATTGCAGGTGGTGAACAAGGCAGATGGTTTGTAGGCTGCCATATTGAGGGGATTCATGGATTGGTTATAGTGATAGTGAGTGAAAGATTTACTGGAGTGATTTCTGGGATGTTGGTATTGAGAGATGAAGGGAGACTGGATCAGTTAGTGTTATATTCGTGGGAGTTCAAAAGAAGAACGGGCATCTGATTCAAGCCTATAAATTTAAAGAGGACTGGACAAGGAAGCTGCAGTAAGGATGTATTCAATGACTCAGAAGTCCAAAAATAGGGCTGAGAGTCAAGGAGGAAAAGGAGATCATTTAGCAAATGAGGAGAAATGACTTCACCCAGACAGAGGTCAGCCTGTGGATTTCTCTCTGGGAACTGTTGAGGTCAAACCATTGCTATTTTCAAAGGGAAATTGGATATGTTGCTTAGGACTAAAGAGAACAAAGACAGTGGGTAGGAACAGTGTGAGTTCAATGATCAGCCATGATCATGTTGAAAGGTGGAACAGGCTCGAAGTCCTTACTCCTATTCTTCTATGTATCTATGAACCAAAGGAGACAAGATTGACTGGAATGACCCGATGGGTGACGACTTCAGGGTTTTTAAAATTCATTTGGGAGATCTAAAGATAGCTGGCTGGTCCAGCTTTATTGGCTGCCATTAGTTGCCCCATGAGAAAGTGGTGTTGAGCTGCCTTCTTGAACCACTCCAGTCCTTGTGCTGACAGTTGACCCACAATCATTAGAATCCCTCCCGTGTGGAAACAGGTCATTTGGCCCACCAAGTCCATAATGACTCCAAAAAGCATTCCAGCAGACTAACCCCTCACCCCTCCCCACATATATCCCTGTAACCCTGCACTTCCCATGTATAATTCACATAACTGATCATCCCTGGACACAATGGGCAATTCAGCGAGGCCAATTCTCCTAATCCACGAATGTTTAGTCTGCAGGAGGAACCCGCAGCACCTGGAGGAAACCCACAAAGACATGGGAAGAATGTGCAAACCCCCACACACAGTCACGTGAGACTGAATTCAACTCAGATCTCTCGTGCTGTGAGGCAGCAGTGCTAACCACTGGCCACTGTGCTGCTCGTAAGGACAATATTGTTTGGAAGGGAGGTCCAGGGTTTTGACCCAGCGACTTTGAAGGAATGGTGATGTATTTAATGTTTGGAGGGGGTCTTGTAAGGAGTGGTATTCCCATGTATCTGCTGCCCTTGTCCTTCTGATGGAAGTAGTCACGTGTTTGGAAAGTGCTGTCTGAGGATTTTTGGTGGAATTTCTGCGGTGTACCTGGTAGATGGTACACACTGCTGCGACTAAGTGTTGGTGGTGAAGGGAGAGAATGTTTATGGATGTGGTGCCAATCAAGTGGGCTGCTTTATCCTGAACAGTGCTGAGCTTCTTGTGTTGTTGGAGCTGCACCTGTTCAGGCAAGTGGGGGATATTCCATCACACGCCTGAGAAGTGTCTTAATGTGGAGAGATTCAGAAGCTCCGGTTGTCCTTAGCCTTCTGAATGATGAAAAGTCTGCCGAGTGACTATCTCTCCTGGAATTTCCCAGTCTATTCAGTTGTTGAGGCATTTGCACCAAGTCCTTGGAGGTGGAAAGGTTGTTGCCCTGTAAATTTGATGTTTCAGTTCCATATGCATTCATTATGTTGCTTCCTCTCCATGTCCTGCTCTGACAGGTGCAACAGTATTCCACAACATGAGCAGACGTACGCTGCATCTTTCCTCGTCCTCTGCCCCACCCAACAGCGTTCTGATAGTATTAGCCTCATACATAACTCCCCCAATTTGGATGGTTTTTCCAAACGCACATTTATCCCTTAACCTCTTCCAACCCTTCTCCCCGCCATTCCCATGGGGAGTTGGTCACTTGACTAACTGATGCATTCTTTTCACCATTCAGCCAGTGAAGGGAACAGAAGATCATCACTAACCGTGACCCCCGACTACACACACACTCCCATGCTGGTACAGAGTGGTGGTGAAGGAGCCATCTTTCAGAAACAACCTTCTTCAACAAGACCATGCCTGCCATCACAAGAACAGATAAATATTGTGTATTATATACAGAAGAGGGAATTTTTCTTCTGTATGTCCTGGGGCTGACATGTTTCTGTTAACTTGTATTTCAGTGACATTGATTATGTAATGGTTGCCCCTCTCTGCTTTCGTGCTATTAATTAGGCTATTTGAAGATTACAAATTTAGTTTGTCTACAGCATTTGTAATTTCTCAGATTTTCTCTCTCTCTTTCTCCCTCTTGGTGGATGACTGTCTTCCTTCACAGTTGGATTCAATTTATTTCCAAGTCAGGATGGTGAATGGCTTGGAGGGGAACTTGAAAGTGGCATTTCTAATATACTACCCTTGTTCTTCCAGACGGAAGTGGTCGTGGGTTTGTCTGAGGATCTTTGGTGAATTTCTGCAGTGCATCTTGTAGAAAGCATACACTGCTGCTACTGACTGTCGGTGGTAGAGGGAGTGGATATTTGTGGATGTAGTGCCGGTCAAGCGTGCTGCTTTGTCCTAGATGGTTTAAAGCTTCTTGTGTTGTTGGGGCTGCACTCATCCAGGAAAGTGGGGACTATTCCATCACACTCCTGACTTGTGCCTTGTATATGGTGGACAGGCTTTGAGGAGTCAGCCGGAGAATTACTCCCTGTGGTATTCCTGGCTTCTGAACTGGTCTTGCACTGTGTTTATGTGGTGAGTGCAGTTGAGTTTCTCGTCAATGATGACCCTCAGAATGTTGTTAGTGGGGATTCAGTGATGGTAACACTGTAGAATGCCCAGGGGCAGTGGTTATATTGTCTCTTATTGGAGATGGTTGTATTGTGTGACACAAATGTTATTTGCACTTGTTGGCCCAAGCCATGTCTTGTTGCATTTGAACAAGGACTGCTTCAGTATCTGAGGAGCTGCGAATGGTTCTGAACATTGTGCAATCATCAGTGAACATCCCATCATTGTAAAGGGTTCAGAATTGAGGGGATGCCACATAATTAGACATTTAGTACTGAGAGGGTTCTTCATTGTCAGAGGGTCAACATTGAGGCAGTGCCACATCCGAAAGAGGTGAGAATTGAAGGAGTGCCACTCGATTACAGGAGCCGTGCTGAGGTTTTGCAGCACTTAGAGAAGGTCGAACTGACAGAATGCTTTATTGACAGAGGGTCAGTCTTGAGGTATTGAAGCACAGTCAGAAGTTCAATACTGAGGGGGCCCCTCATTGTCAGAGGGTTAATACTGAGTCAGTTCCTCAATGTAATGGGGCCAGAGTTGAGGGAGTGCGAAATGATTAAAGGGTCAGGACTAACAATACAGGACTGTCAGTGAGTCAGATCTGTAGGAGTCAGAGGGTCAATACGGAGGCAGTGCCTCATTGTGTAGGTGTTGGAATTGAGGGAGTGCCAACTGATCAGAGAGTGAGTCCAGAGGCATTGTGTCACGGTCAGTGGGTTAGAACTGAGGGAGTGCCACATATTAAGAGGGTTGGTAGTGAGGTATTTGCAGCAGTGTGGGAGTGCCTCGTTCTCAGAAGATATTACTGAGAAAGAGCCTTACTGTCAGTGGAACATGGAGTCATGGAATCACAGACGTACAATATGAAAACAGACACTTTAACCCAACTCGTCCATACTGACCAGGTAACCAAAATTAATCTATTCCGTTTGACCATATCCCTCAACCCCTCCTATTCGTGGAGCCATTCACTTGCCCCTGAAATGTTGTTATTGTGCCATCCTTCACCAATTCCACTGGCAGCTTATTGCATACATGTGCCACCCTCTAATTGAAAATGTTGCCCCTTAGGTCCCTTTTAAAACTTCCCCTCTCAAAATAAACACATGACCTCTAGTTTTGGACTCCCCTAACTTGGGGAAAAGTCCCTAACTGTTCACCCTATCCATGCTCTCATGATTTTATAAACCTCTATTAGGTCCTCCTCGCCCTCTGACACTCCAGGTCGAATGGCCCTAGCCTATTCAGCCTCTCCTTTCAGCTCAAACAATCGAACCCGCGGGTCACGGGCCTTCAATCTGAAAAGTAACCCTCGACCACCACCCTCTCTCCTACCTTCTCATCAATTTTTGTATCCAGACGTCTCGTTCTCCCTGTATTCCGTGTGATCTAAACTTGTTAACCAGTCTACCATGCGAACTTTGTCAAACCACTTAATCAAGAGTGGCACCATAGAATCAGTCTCTCAAACTTACTTTGACTGCAGTCCTTTGAAGACTTCTCTTCTCTTTCCCGGTAGGCCTGCAAAAACAATCCTTTTGTGAAGACATTCCAGCCATGGAGGCAGCTTCTCTGTTGGCTGAAGGATTTGATAAAAGACTGTACACACAAAGCATTTCCACTTGGCATTTCTGAGGCCCCGAAGGTTGCGTTCGTGACTCAGATGCTTCGCAATTGAGGGCTCATGTGTCATTCTGGTTATTACAGAGTATGATCTCGTCTGACATTATCAAGGAATTGCTACGTTACTGGATATATGATGCAATGAGATTCAGAAATGGATATTAAAAAGCCTGTGGCATTATTCAAAGAAAGAATGCCTTCCTCTTTGTCCAGTCCAATATTTCAATCATGGTGAATGGATATTTTTCAGGCTGGAAAGCAGGTTTGTAGTGGAATTTCCAGGGGCTGCTACTGGGACGTTTGTCGTTCCTGATCGATAATTAATTATCTTGATCGTGGTCTACAGGGGACAATTTCCAAGTTTGCATGCCATTAAACTTCACAATTGTACATTGTGAGAAGAATAGTGTGGAAATCCAAAAGTGCATTGAAAAGTTGATGGAGTGGGCAGATTGGTGGACGATAAGGTACAATGCAGAGAAGTGTAAGGTGATGCACTTTGTCTTTCAAGTGTTTTTCCTACCAATGTGAAATAGGAGTATGGACGTGCACAGTTGAAATGTTGGTAGCAGTACAGCTGGAGAGAGCAATAAATAACGCATAAAGCCTTTAATAATTGGGGTATAGAGTATACGACGAAGAAGTTGATTATATTGAACAAGGTAAGTTAAATCTCAGCTGTACTATTGTGCACAGTTATGGCCTGCACATTATAGGAAAAAGGCAAGTGCGTTGATGTGCTGGATATTACTAAAATGGTTCCAGGTAGGAAAAGCTTCAGATACAAGAATAGATTGAAGAGTTTGGGACTGTTCTCTCCCAACAGCAGGCTGAGAGGAGATGGAACTGAGGGTTTTTTTGAAATCGTGAATGGGTTAAAAATAGTAGATAGGGAGAAGATATCCCCGCTCGTAGAAGAGCTTTACCACACAGTGTGCAGTTAGGTTATGGAGTGCACTGCTGTAAGTGTGATGAATGAGTTTCAATGGAGACGTACAGAGGGCATTGGATGAAAATGGTGTGCAGTGACAGGCGGAAAAAAGATTTGCATGTGATGATAGAGACAACTCAGTATGATGGGCCAAATGGCCCCTTCCCCTTCTGTAATTTTGTGATTTGATGTGTCCAGAAATTGCCTGAAATTTATTAAAAACACCGTTAAAACAGCACTGTTACTACTTAGAGATAGTAGGAACTGCAGATGCTGGAGAATGTCAGAGAGTCATTACTGAGGCACTGTCTCATAGTAAGTGGGTAAGAATTGAAGGGGTCGCACAAGTTTAGATGATCAGTACGGAGGTATTGCAGATCTATCAGAAGGTTAGTCCTGAGGGACTGCCTCGTTGTCAGCAGGTCAGTTTGGAGGAAGTGCTTCACTGTCAGAGCATTGGTACTGAGCGAGTACCTCATTGTGAGAGTCAGAATCAAGGGAGTGCTCACATTTTAGACAGTCAGTACATGTAGTCAGCACTGTCAGTGGGTGAGTACGAAGGGTCCATTCTGAAGCAGTGCCTCAATGTAATGGGATCAGAATGGATGGAGGGCCACATGATTAGCGGTTTAGCCCTAAGGAATGGAAGCACTGTCAGATCTCATTGCCGTGATATGGACGTGTCGATGTTGGACTGAAGGAGGAGAGAGGCTGCAAAAGCTTGTGTTTTCAAATAAACATGTTGGACTATAACCCGGTGTCGCATGATTTCAGACCTCGTTGCCATAGTGTCAGAACTGTGGAAAGTGCATTATAGTCACTGGGTCAGTGCTGAGGGAGTGCCTCATTGTCAGAGGGTCAATATTGAGGCCGTGCCTCATTGAAATGGGGTCAGGATTGAGGGTGTGCCTCACGATTACAGAGTCAGTACTGAGGAGCTGCAGCTCTGTCAGAGGATCAGTTCTGAGGCAGGACTGGAATGTCGGACCAGAGGCTCACTGGTCTATAGTTCCCTGGCTCTGCCTCAGCCTCAGTACTGACCCTCTGACAATTATGCACTCCCACTGATCTTACCCTCCAACAGTGCTGAAATGCCACAGTACTGATCCTCTCATCAGAATCATAGAATCCCAACAGTGTAAAACAGACCATTGAGCCCAAGTCCACACTGACCCTCCTAAGCGCATTAGACCCATCCCCTTAACCTATCCCTGTAACCCTGCATTTCCCGTCCAAGGAAAAGGATCTCGCTCAGTATTTTCACATGGTGCCCTGCCTCAGAATGGACTCTTTGACAATGAAGCACACCCTCGAGGAACGAATCTCTGATAAGACACTCTCTCAGTATTGACCTCTGATCATGAGGCTCTCGCTAAGTACTGGCCTCCTGACAATTCTGATCCCATTACAAAGTGGCGCTGCCTCGCCAATGACCCTCTGACAAAGGCGCAGTGTGTCAGAACTGACCATCTGACAAGGAGGCACTCCTTCAGTCTGACCCTCTCTCACTGCTGCAGAAGTGATCTTTTGCTAATGAGGTACTGCTTGGATTCTGACCCTGATAGAACTGAAATACCTCAGTACTTACCGTCAGTCTGTGGCAAACCCTTCACTCTGACACCATTACACTGAAGCAAAGCCTCAGTGCTGACCCACTGACAAAGAGACTCTGTCTCAGAACTGACCAGCTGACAATATGCCAGTGCCCTCGGTGCTGAAACAATAATAATGAAGCCCTCCCTCCGGACTGACTCTCCAAATGTGAGGTCGCCCTCAACTCTGATGCCCTGAAAATGAGGCACTGCCCCAGTTCTGACCCCTGCATAATTAGGAACTGCCTCTATCTGACAGTAATGCACTCCTGCAGTAGTGACCCTCTGACAATTAAGCACTCCCTCTGTACTGAAGCTCTGACAGTGCTTCAATCCCTCAGTGATGCCCCTCTGACAATGAAACAGTCCATCAGTTCTGACACTGTCACAGTGCTGCCTCGCTTTTGATGCCTTTATCGTGAGGCAATGCATCAGCACCGATCCTCTGATACAGCTGCAATACCTTAACACTGACCCTCTGTGTAGCAAGCCCTCAATTCCCACACCGTTACACTGAGGAACTGCCTCACAACACAAACTCTGACAATGAGTCATTCCCATACGACAAACACTCTGACAAATGAACAATGCCTCAGAACTGACGCACTGACATTCATTTAGTGACGTTCAGGTTTTGGTTTTCAGAAGTGCTTATCTCACTGATATAAGCTGGTATGTTAGTCAAAACAGCAAGGAAAATTAAGCCATTTGGCGAAGTTGAGATTTTTGACTTCTGAAGTGCTTATCTGACTCAAATAAGCATGTTAGTCAAAACAACATCAACATTAAAGTCATTTGGTGAAGATGAGATTTTTGACTTCTGAAGTGCTTATCTCACTGAAATCAGCATTTTAGTCAAATCAGCATCAAAAGTTACATCCTTTGATGAAGTTTAGATTTTCGTCTTCTGATATGCTCATCTCGCTGAAATAAGCACGTTCGTCAAAACAACATCAAAAGATGAGTCATTTGGTGAAGTTTCGATTTTGATCTTCTCAAGTGCTTAACTCGCTGAAATGAGCATGTTAGTCTAACCAGAATCAAAAATCAAGTCATTTGATGAAGTTCAGTTTTTTGGCTTCGGAGGTGCTTAACTAGCAGAAATAGCATTTTAATTTAACCAGCATCAAAAGTTAGGTCATCTGGTGAAGGTGAGATTTTAGTCTTCTGACATGCTTATCCTTCTAAAACAAACACGTTTGTCAAAACAACATCAAAAGTTGAGTCATTTGGTGAAGTTGAGATTTTTGATTTCTGAAGTGCTTATCTCACTCAAATAAGCATGTTGTCAAAACAGCTTAAAAAGTTGAGTGTCTTGTTGAAGTTGAGATTTTGGTCTTCTGCTATGCTGAACTCGCTGAAATAAGCACGTTCGTCAAAACAAAATCAAAAGTTGTGTCTTTTGGTGAAGTCGAGATTTTGATCTTCTGAAGTGCTTTTCTGACTGACATGAGCATGTTAGTCAAATTAACATCAAAAATTGAGTAATTTGGTGAAGGTCAGATTTTTATCTTCTGAAGTTCTTATCTCAATGAAATAAGCATGTCATCCAAACGAACATCAAAAACTAACATTTTTGTTGAAGTGAGATATTGGTCTCCTGAAGTGCTTATCTGAGTGAAATAAGCGTGTTCGTCAAAACAGCATCAAAAATTAAGACAGAATGTGAAGTTGAGACTTTTGGTTTCTGAAGTGCTTATCTCACTGAAATAAGCATTTTCGTCCAAACAGCGTCCAAAATTCGGTCCTTTGGTGAAGTTGAGATTTTTGACTTCTGAAAATAATCATGTCAGTTAAACCAACATCAACACTTGACTCATTTTGTGAATTTCAGATTTTGGTTTTCTGACGTGCTTATCTCACTCAAATATGCATGTTCGTCAGAACAGCGTGAAAAATTAAGTCTTTGGTGAATTGAGATTTTCGAATTCTGAAGTGCTTATCTGAGTGAAATAAGCATGTTAGTCAAAACAGCATCAACATTGAAGTCATTTAGGGAAAATGAGATTTTTGACTTCTGGAGTGTTTATATCACTGAAATAAGCATTTTAGTCAAATCAGCATCAAAATTTAGATCCTTTGGTGAAGTTGAGATTTTAGTCTTCTGATAGGCTTATCTCGCTGAAATAAGCATTTTATTCAAACCAGCATAAAAAGTTGAGTGTCTTGGTGGAATTGAGATTTTGGTCTTCTTATATGCTTAATGATCGCTGAAATAAGCACGTTAGTCAAACCAACATCAAAACTTGAGTCATTTGGCGAAGTTGAGATTTTTGCCTTCAGAAATGCTTATCTAACTTAAATATGCATGTTAGTCAAGACAACATCAAAAGTTGAGGTTCTTGGTGAAGTTGAGACTTTGATCTTCTGAAGTGCTTATCTCAATGAAATAAGCACGTCATTCAAACCAACATCAAAAATTAACTCATTTGGTGAAGTTCAGATGTTGGTCTTCTGATGCGCTTATCTGAGTGAAATCAGCATGTTAGTCAATCTAATATCAAAAATTAACTCATTTGTTGACGTTGAGATGTTTGCTTTAATCGCTGAAACAAGCATGTTAGTCAAACCAACATCAAGACTTGATTCATTTGGTGAATTTCAGATTTTGGTTTTCTGAAGTGCTTATCTCACTGAAATAAGCATGTTAGTCAAAACAGCATTAAAAATTAAGTCATTTGGTGGAGTTAAGATTTTTAACTTATGAAGGGCTTATATCACTCAAGTAAGCGTGTTAGTCTAATCAATATCAGAACTTGAGTCATTTAGTGAAATTCTTATTTTGGCCTTCTGAAGTGCTTATCTCACTCATGTATGCATGTTACTCAAAACAACATCAAAAGTTGATTCATTTGGTGAAGTCGAGATTCTTCACCTCTGAAGTGTTTCTTTCACTGGAGGAAACCTGTTAGTCAATCCAACATGAAAATTGAGAGATTTAGTGAAGTTCAGATTTTGGTCTTCTGAAATGCTTATCTCACTGAAATAAGCATGTTGTCAAAACAGCATAAAAAGTTGACTGTCTTGTTGAAGTTGAGATTTTGGTCTTCTGCTATGCTTAACGCGCTGAAATAAGCATGTTATTCAAAAGAACATCAAAAGTTCAGTCATTTGGTGAAGTTGAGATTATTGACTTCTGAAATGCTTATCTCACTCAAATAAGCATGTTAGTCAAAACAACATCAAAACTTGAGTCATTTGGTGAAGTTGAAATTTTGATCTTCTGAACTGCTTTGCTCATGAAGTAAGCATGTCATTCAAACTAACATCAAAAACTAACATTTTGGTGAAGTGAGATATTGGTCTTCTGAAGCGCTTATCTGAGTTATATAAGCATGTTAGTCAACCAGCATCAAAAATTAAGTCATATGGTGAAGTTGAGATTTTTGATTTCTGAA
>NW_025969291.1:13420-15943 GCF_021869965.1 Rhincodon typus
TCAGCACTGATGGGGGTCAGCACTGAGCGGGGTCAGCACTGAGGGCGGCCAGCACTGAAAGGAAGGCAGCACTGACGGGGTCAGCCCTGAGGGAGTGCTGCACTGAGTGGGGTCAGAACTGAAGGGAGGTTAGCACTGAGGGAGTGCTGCACTGAAGGAGTGCTTCACTGAGGCGGCGCCAGCACTGAGGGGGTTCAAGCACTGAGTGGGTTTGCACTGAAGAGGGTCAGCACTGAGGGAGTGCTGCACGGAGCGGGGTCAGCACTGAGGGAGCGCTGCACTGAAGCTGGGCAGCACTGAAGGGAGGTCAGCACTGCCGGGGTGAGTACTGAGGGAGTGCTGCACTGAGGGAGTGCTGTACTGAGGCGGCTCAGCACTGAGGGGGTTCATCACATGGCAGTGCTGCACTGAGGGAGGGCTGCACTGATGGAGTGCTGGATCGACAGGGGTCTGAAATTAGAGGGGTCAGCACTGAAGATGGTCAGCACTGAAGGGAGGTCAGCACTGACAGGGTCAGTAGTGATGAAGTTGTGCACTGAGGGAGTGCCGTACAGAAGGGGATCTTCCTGTAGAATGTGGGAGGTAACGGTCACCACTCGTGTCCCCACTGACTTCATCTGCAGGAAGTGCACCCAATTCCAGCTCCTCGGAAACCGCGTTAGGGAACTGGAGCTGGAGCTGGATGAACTTCAGATCATTTGGGAGGCTGAGGGGGTAATTGAGACGAGTTACAGGGAGGTAGTCACACCTCAGGTACAGGAAAAAAGTAGATGGGTTACAGTCAGGGGACGGAAAGGGAGCAGGCAGACAGTGCAGGGATCCCCTGTGGCCGTTCCCATCAACAACAAGTATACCGTTTTGGATACTGTTGTGGGGGACGACTTATCAGGGGTAAGCCATGGGGTACACGTCTCTGGCACAGAGTCTGTCCCTGTTGCTCAGAAGGGAACGGGGAAAAGAGGAGAGCATTAGTCATTGGGGACTCCATAGTTAGGGGGACAGATAGGAGATTCTGTGGGAACGAGAGAGACTCGCGGTTGGGGTGTTGCCTCCCAGGTGCCAGGGTCCGTTCTGTCTCAGATCGTGTTTTCGGGATCCTTAAGGGGGAGGGGGAGCAGCCCCAAGTCGTGGTCCACATAGGCACCAACGACATAGGTTGGAAAAGGGCTGGGGATGTAAGACAGAAATTCAAGGAGCTGGGGTGGATTCTTAGAGCTCGAACAAACAGAGTTGTTATCTTTGGTTTGTTACCCGTGCCATGTGCGAGCGAGGCGAGGAATAGGGAGAGAGAGCAGTTGAACACGTGGCTACAGGGATGGTGCAGGAGGGAGGAATTCAGATACCTGGAAAATTGGGGCTCATTCTGGGGGAGGTGGGACCTCTGCAAACGGGATGGTCTATATCTGTACCAGAGGGGTACCAATATCCTTGGTGGGGAGGGATTTGGTAATGCTCTTCGGGAGGGTTTAAACAAATTCAGCAGGAGGATGGGAACCTGAATTGCAGTTCCAGTGGACAGGAGGTTGAGAGTAGTGAGGTCATGAATAAGGTTTCAAGGTCGCAGGAGTGTACCGGCTGGCAGGAAGGTGGTTTGAAGTGTGTCTACTTCAACGCCAGGAGCATCCGGAATATGGTGGGTGAACTTGCAGCATGGGTTGGTACCTGGGACTTCGATGTTGTGGCCATTTCGGAGACATGGATAGAGCAGGGACAGGAATGGGTGTTGCAGGTTCCGGGGTTTAGATGTTTCAGTAAGATCAGGGAAGGTGGTAAAAGAGGGGGAGGTGTGGCATTGTTAGTCCAGGACAGTATTACGGTGGCAGAAAGGACATTTGATGATGACTGGTCTACTGAGTTATTATGGGCTGAGGTCAGACACAGGGAGTTTTCTATACGCCTCCGAAAAATTCCAGAGATGTAGAGGAAAGGATTGCAAAGATGATTCTGGATAGGAGCGAAAGTAACAGGGTACTTGTTATGGGGGACATTAACTTTCCAAATATTGACTGGAAACGCTATAGTTCGAGTATTTTAGATGGGTCAGTTTTTGTCCAATGTGTGCAGCAGGGTTTCCTGACAAAGTACGCAGATAGGCCAACAAGAGTCGAGGCCACATTGGATTTGGTACTGGGTAATGAACCAGGCCAGGTGTTAAATTTGGAGGTAGGTGAACCATTTGGTGATAGTGACCACAATTCGGTTATGTTCACTTTCGCGATGGAAAGGGATAGGTATATACCGCAGGGCAAGAGATATAGCTGGAGGAAAGCTGGAGGCGATCAGGAAAGATTTAGGATACATAGGATGGAGAAGGAAACTGCAGGGGCTGGGCACAATTGAAATGTGGAGCTTGTTCAAGGAACAGCTGCTGCGTGTCCTTGAAAAGTACGTAGCTGTCAGGCAGGGAGGAAGTGGTCGAGCGAGGGAACCGTGGTTTACTAAAGAAGTTAAATCTCTTGTCAAGAGGAAGAAGGAGGCTTATGTAGAGATGAGGCGTGAAGGCTCAGTTAGGGCGCTTGAGTG
>NW_025969292.1:0-15934 GCF_021869965.1 Rhincodon typus
TGTTTCTGGTTTTGTACCGTGGTGGTATGTAGATGGGGTCTATTTCAGCGTGTTTGTTTATCGCACCAGTGGTTGAAAACCAGGCCTCCAGGAATTCTTGTGCTTGTCTTTGTTTTGCTTGTCCTAATACTATTACTTTGTCCCAGTTAAACTGATGTCCTTCTATGTCGGAGTGTATTGAAACAAGGGAGAGTTTGTCATGCCGTTTTATCATATTTGTCCTGCTCATTGAGGGTATGGGGTCTTTCATCTTGAGTAATTTGCAAAGTGTGGCTGTTGGTTTGTGTGTTATCCTTATTCCAAGTGGTCGTAGGAGTCTTGTAGTCAGTTCTGATGTGTTTCTAATATAGGGGACAGGTCTGGTAATTTTAGCATGTTGTCTTTGCTGATGGTTTCATTAGAGGTTTGTGTTTTCAGATGGTCTAGTACTAAGTCGCCAGCACCTCCTTTGATAGTCTCCTTCAACATCTATCATTTCCTCCTTGTCGATTTTTAGGTTTCTGATGTTGTCCAGGAATTCCTGTGCTGAGTGTATGGAGTGGGTTGATCCATTGGTGAAGTGTTTCAGTTTTTGTTGTAACTCCTTGGCTAGCCTGAGT
This sequence comes from Rhincodon typus, assembly GCF_021869965.1. Taxonomy (NCBI): domain Eukaryota; kingdom Metazoa; phylum Chordata; class Chondrichthyes; order Orectolobiformes; family Rhincodontidae; genus Rhincodon; species Rhincodon typus. Next base: position 600 of record NW_025969292.1, read on the forward strand.
GTCGGTATGTCTGGCAGGGAAACTATGGGTCTGAGGGGGATGTCTAGTTTGTGTACCTTTGGTAGGCCGTAGCAAAAGAGGCACTGGCCACATTACTAGACAATCCAAAAACACAAACCTCCAATGAAACCATCAACAAAGACAACATACAGGGCAGGGCCAGGGTTGTGGGGGTGGAGCCCAGGACAGGGCAGGACCGGAGTTGGGGGCGAGCTTGGGGCCGGGGTTGGGGGGAGCCCAAGACTGGGGTTAGTGGGGCAGCCCACGGCAGGGCAGTGCCAGGGTTAGACAGGGCAGGGACGGGCAGGGCAGGGCAGGGCAGGGCAGGGCCAAGGGGCACCCCAGGCAAGGGTTAAGGAAGGGGCAGGGCTGGGGTTAGGGGGGACCCTGGGGCGGGGTGATCTGATACCAGGTGGGGGTGGGATTAAGAATGAGCTGGGATGGAGCACTGTGGTTTCGGGGTGGGGCTTGGGTGACCACAACGTAAAGCAGGCTATATTGGAGGCAACAAAAACAGAAGTCACTGGAAAAGCTCAGCAGGTTTGACAGCATCAGTAAAGAAAAATTGGAGTTAGCATTTTGGGTCTGGTGACCCTACCTCAGAAGGTTTCTTTTTCATTAAGGTAGAGAGGCAGAGGGATAAAGTTGAGACCTTTGCTCAGGACAGAACGCTCAGCATCAGAGAGCAGAAGGTTGGGTGGGATAGTGAATACTGAACAGCAGGTGGGGTTGGGAGAGGGCATGGAGTCAGAAGGGAGATAAGGGGAGGAAGGTTCCTGAGCACCGGGGTGTCTGAGTTGTTGCATCTTGTAGGCCTTGATACCTGAAAGGAAACAGAAAATTTGGAGGTGATCTGGGTCAAGTTAGGGCACTGTTGGGCACAGACAGTGATGAACCAGCAGTAATACGCTTTGGCCAATGTATCTGAGTCATCCCCAATGTCGAACTCTGTGAACTTTACCTTCCAGGTAGATTTTGTTCCGCAACTGAACTATCTGGTCGCGACTGTTCCATTGTTTAAAACACTCCATGCCTACAGCACACACTCGCCGTAATATTAAAATAAATATTCTTAATAGCACTAACAACACCAGACAACCACCACCTCGCCTACCACCCACTCAAATAACCGATAGCCGCCTTCTCCCGCCTTTTATAATTGGCTCACGTCACACAACCAACTTTGTGACCGCACAATAACCGGCCCAAGGAATCGCGCAGGGAAGGGGCGAGGCCTCACACCTGCTAGGGGGCGGGGATCACCATGTTATCGGTAGGGCGCACACGGGGCGGGGCGGATCTCACAATGGTACGGGTGAGGCTCACATGGGGGAGGTGCTCAATGGTGTGGGTGGGGCGCGCGCGCGCACACACATACACGGAGAGGGCGGGGCTCACCATGTTATCGGTGGGGCTCAGTGATATGGGTGGGACTCACACGGAAGAGGGGCGGGGCTCACAGCAGTGTGGGTGGGGCTCACACCGGGGGGAGGCGGGACTCACTGTGGTGTGGGTGGGCTCACATCGTAGAGGAGCCCATAATGGTTTGAATGGGGGCTCGCTGTGGTGTGGGTGGGGCTCACCCGTGGAGGGGCGGGCCTCACCCGTGGAGGGGCGGAACTCACACTGGTGATGGGTTGGCGCTCGCGGGGGAAAGTGGTCAGGGCTCACCCGGTAGAGGGCGGGCCTCATCCGCCGAGCGGTCTTTAGGAAATGGGGCTTGTCTCCTCTGGAGGGCGCCATTCAGCCTTTCGTGGTGCTGCCTGCTCTCTGGGACTCACGGTGTGCCACTCCTCTTTCACTACCGTACTGTGTTATAAATGGTTGGTCAATTTCCTTTTCGAAGTTGCGAACGAGTCTCCACCACACTTTCAGGCAGTACTTTCCAGATCACAGGAATGTTTAGTCCTGGAGAGATTTTTCTTGATCGATTCACACCATATATGCATTCTTAGATAACAAGGTGTCGAGCTGGATGAACACAGCAGGCCAAGCAGCATCATAGGAGCAGGAAGGCTGACGTTTCGGGCCTAGACCCTTCATCAGAAATGGGGGAGGGGGTTCTGAAATAAATAGGGAGAGAGGGAGGCGGTTAGAGGATGGATAGAGGAGAGGATAGGTGGAGAGGAAACAGACAGGTCAAAGAGGCGGGGATGGAGCCAGTAAAGGTGAGTGTAGGTGGGGAGTTAGGAAGGGGATAGGTCAGTCCAGGGAGGACGGACAGGTCAAGGGGGTGGGATGAGGTTAGTAGTAGGAAATGGGGGTGCAGCTTGAGGTGGGAGGAGGGGAGAGGTGGGAGGAAGAGACGAGCTGGGCTGGTTTTGGGATGCGGTAGGGGGAGGGGAGATTTTGAAGCTTGTGAAATCCACATTGATATCATTGGGCTGCAGGGTTCCCAAGCAGGATATGAGTTGCTGTTCCTGCAACCTTCGGGTGGCATCGTTGTGGCACTGCAGGAGGCCCAAGATGGACATGTTGTCTGAGGAATGGGAGGGGGAGTTGAAATGGTTCACGACTGGGAGGTGCAGTTGTTTATTGTGAACCGAGCATAGGTGTTCTGCAAAGCGGTCCCCAAGCCTCTGCTTGGTTTCCCCGATGTAGAGGAGGCCACAACGGGAACAGTGGATATAGTATACCACATTAGCAGATGTGCAGGTGAACATCTGCTTGATGTGGAAAGTCTTCTTGGGGCCTGGGATGGGAGTGAGGGAGGAGGTGTGGGGGCAGGTGTAGCACTTCCTGCGGTTACAGGGAAAAGTGCTGGGTGTGGTGGGGCTGGAGGGGAGTGTGGAGCGGACAAGGGAGTCACGGAGAGAGTGGTCCCTCTGGAAAGCAGATAAGGGTGGGGAGGGAAAAATGTCTTTGGTGGTAGAGGATTGCAGATGGCGGAAATGTCGGAGGACGATGTGTTGGATCCGGAGGTTGGTGGGTCTTCTTGTCTTCCCATGACCAAAATGAAGTTTCACACTTACGCACATTTTATGCTGTCTGCCATCCTGTTGGCCATTCACTAAGCCTGTCTCTTTGCAGCCTCATGGTGTCCTTCCTATCACTTATTTTACCATCTCATTTGGCATAATCCACAAATTTAGAAACATTATTTTCTGAATCTTTATCTAAATTATTAATATCCACTGTAAACAGTTGAGGCTCCAGCATTAATCCTTGCCAGAATCTGCAGTATGTCAACATGGAAATGCCACAACTGTGACCACTCAATGCTTCTTATCCATTAACTAATTCTTTTTAAATGCTGCTATATTGCCCCTCACTCCAGAAGTTCTTGTCTTGACAATTAACCCTCACTGCAATAGCTTGTCACACATCTGTTGGAAATCCCATTTCCATGATCTTACTGGACCACTGCAGTGACTCTTTAACCCTTTAAATTTAAGCCTTTCTCCAAACTCCTGTTTCCAAGTTGTGGCCTCTTCCCCCTGCCAGATTCAACCTGTACATATCTTCACTCCGCTGGCCTTGGGTTTCTGCTCAGCATCCAGATTCCATCCGAAGCTGGAACTCCAATGTCAGGGATGTGTGAATCCATAAGAAGTAGGGACTGAAATAGGCCAGCCCATTAGGTCTTCTCCACCATTCAATGAGACCACAGCTGATCTGAAAATCCTCAATTCTACTTTCTTACCTTTCCTCCATAACCCTATATTCCCTTCCTGATTAAATCTCCTATTTCAGCCTTGAATATACTTAATGACCCAGTCTCAAATGCCCTCTGCAGTGAAGAATTTCACAGATATACTATCCACTGAAAGAAGAAATTCCTCCTCATCTGCCTTAAATCTACTCAACCTCTGCAATAAGACAGTCCCCCATACCCGAGATCAGCCTACTGAACATTCTCTGGACTGCTCCAATGCCAGTACACCTTTCCTTAGATAAGGGGTCCAAAACTATTTGCAGTATGCCAGTTGTGATCTGACTACAGCCTTGTAAAGTTTTAGCAAAAACCTCCCAACTTTTATACTTCATCTTCTTTGAAATTAAGGCCAATATTCCATTTGCCTTCCCTACGTGGATGCTAATTTTTTGTGATTCATGGACAAGGACTCCTAAATCCCTCTTCTGTAACCTTCTGCAGTCTTTCTCCATTCAAATAATATTCAGCTCCTCTATTACTCCTGTCAAAGTTCATAACTCAAATTATATTTCATCTACCAAGATTTTGTCCACTCAACCTATATCCCACTGCATTATTTATGTCATCCTCACCACTTCCAAATTTATTAATTAAATTTTGTTGCGATGGTGGGATTAGAGACTGTATAACCAGGGCATTAGCCTGGTCCTCTGGATTATTCTCGGTTTAGAAGTGCTGGGGCTTGTACAATTCTTACATTTTTTTTTAAGGGAAACTCCACTCTGACACAGTCTCTTGATTTGCTTTGCAATTGGCACCGATTGTTGTAGATTTAGGAATGGTCAACATAGCACCAAGCCTGATTTGATCAGGTTGCAGTTTAACACAGATTGAGAGGGGAGTGAGAGCAGGAAGCGAGCAATACCTCCTGAAGCTAGCCACATCAACCTTTTTCTCTCTCCCCTTTCTCTGTAAAATTGATCTCTCCAATTATACGCTGAGAGAGTAGAAATCTATATCGAGATGCTGAAATAAAGAATTCTAAAACACAAAGGCAAGAAAGAGCCCAGTCCAACTAGCACTCAAGTGAACTGTAGATTGCTCCTCACTGTGTAGAGAATTGAAGTATGATCAAGAAACTGAGGACTGTGAACCAACCCATAGAATCACGGAGCCATACAGCATGGAAACAAACACTTCAATCCAACTTGTCCATGCCAATCAGCTTTCCCAAAATGAACTAATCCCATCTATTCTTGTGATTTTGGTCAGGTGTTATAGAATTGTGTTCCTTTATCTTCCTTCCACTTATTTGTGCTTTTCTGTTTCTGTGTCTGTCTCCATGTGTCTGTGTGTTTGTGTATTTTTGAGTGTCTTTTCACGTGTTTCTATGTATGTGAAGGTCTGCTTTAAAAGGGGTAAAATCTGAAATACATAAATTAGAAATCTTTTTTTTTACTATTCTGGTTAATGTTAAAAGTGTTGCGATAATTTTTTTTAATATTGTTACTGAAGGAACCTGATGTGGTTTGTTTTTATACTGGGTGACAATCAGAGGCAAATTGGGATTTTTTTGTAGTTTCATTAAATCTTTTCAGATGACTCCGGGAAGTACCAAACCTTGACTTCCAGATCACTTCCCCAGTGAGTCGTGATATTTCCTCACAGGCTCACTATGTAGAACAGGGGAAACACCACCTAACAAGCCTTAAAGATCAGCAAGGCTGCCTATGTATGGACCGCAGGAGATGGATGAGATACCGCATGAGTCTTTACAATGGAGAAGGATATGGGAGATAGAAAACTTGGGGAAATGAATAGCAACATCTTGAAAAATGTCCATATTACGGAGGAGGTGATGCTGGATGTCTTAAAACGCATAAAGGTGGATAAATCCCCAGGATGTGATTAGGAGTGCCCTAGAACTCTGTGGGGAGCTAGGGAAGTGATTGCTGGGCCCTTTGCAGAGATATTTCTACCATTGACAGCCACACGTGAGGTGCTGCAAGACTGGAGGTTGGCTGATGTGGTGCCATTATTGAAGAAAGGTGGTAGGGAACAGTGAGGGAACTATAGATCAGTGAGCCTGGCATTGGTCATGGGCAAGTTGTTGGAGGTAATCCTGAGGGGCAGGATTTATATGTATTTGGAAAGGTAAGGACTGATTAGGGATAGTCAACTTGGCTGTGTGTGTGGGAAGTCTTATCTCGTAAATTTGATAGTTTTTTGAAGAAGTAATGACGATTATTGAGGAAGGCAGAGCAGTTGACACAGTCTATATGGACTTCAGTAAGGCATTTGCTGAGGTTCCGCATGATGGAATAGCAAATAACATTAGATCATACGGAATGCAGGGAGAACTAGCCATTTGGATACAGAATAGGCGAGAAGATAGGAGACACAGAGTGGTAGTGTTGGGTTGCTTTTCAGACTGGAGGTCTGTGTCTGGCAGTTCGCTGCAGGGATCAGTGCTGGGTTCACTGCTTTTTGTCATTTATATAAATGATTTAGATGTGAACATAGAAGGTATGGTTAGTAAGTTTGCAGATGACACCAAAATTGGAGGTGTAGCGGACAGCCAAGAAGATTACCTCAGAGTACAATGGGACCTTGATCAGATGGGCAGGTGGACCCGAGGAGTGGCAGATGGAATTTAATCTGGATAAATGTGAAGTGCTCCATTTTGGTAGGGCAAATTAGGGCAAGATTTATACATTTAATGGTAAGGTCCTAGGGAGCGTCGCTGAACAAAGAGACTTGGAGCGCAGGTTCATACTTCCTTGAAAGTGGAGTCACAGGTAGACAGGATAGTGGAGAAAGCATTTGGTAGGCTTACCTTTGTTGGTCAGTGCATGGAGAACAGGAGCTGGGAGGTCATATTGCAGCAGTACAGGACATTTGTTTGGCCACTTTTGGAACACTGTGTGTAATTCTGGTCTCCCTGCTATAGGATGTTATGAAATTTGAAAAGATTCAGAAAAGATTTACAAGGATGTTGCCAGGGTTGGAGAGTTTGAGCTGTAGGAAGAGGCTGGGGCTGTTTTCCCTGGAGCGTTGGGAGCTGAGGGGAGACCTTCTAGAGGTTTACAAAATCAGGAGGGGCCTGAGTAGAGTGAATAGTCAAGGTCTTTTTCCCAGGATAGGAGAGTCCGAGACTAGATGGCATAGGTTTAAGGTGGGATGAGAAGGATTTAAAAGGAACCTAAGAGACAACTTTTCCACACAGAGGATGGTGTGTATGGAATGAGCTACCAGAGGAAGTGATGGTGGCTAGTAACATTACAAAATTTAAAAGGCATCTGGATGGGTATATGAATAGGAAGGGGCTGGGGGGATATGGGCCAAATGCTGGCAAATGGGACTAGATTTATTTAGGATATCTGGTCAGCATGGATGAGTTCGACTGAACGGTCTGTTTCTGTGTTGTCTGAGTCTATGATTCAGAGGGTTACATAAGAAAGCTTGTTATTATATTATGTAGTTAACTGTAACAAGTCATTTAATACAATGTTATACATTCTAACACGTCACTATTCTGTACAGAATATAACATTCCATGATTGTATTGTCTAACAACTCTTTCATCTCTCGAAGAATTAAAATCAAAACCTGATGTATCCATGATTGGATTATCAATGTGCAGACTCCCATCCCATGCCTCATTGGTGACCAAAATGCGATACATATTCCGTTATCAAACCCTTAATTACAAAACAGAGATAATATTCTGTCTTTCACGATTAAAGAATAAACTGCAACACAATAGAACTTGTCTCCTTACTCACATTTATTGAGTTAGACAACACAACATTGTACTCTGTTCTTTTAGATGGCAGTATGCACTGTCATGTCATTTTGTGCAGCATTGCCTTATATAAGGTTGACGTGCAGTTTCACAGAAGAGTAATCAACTAAATTCTGACACATCAAGTGTCCAACAGCTTAGTTAAAGAGATACAATTTTAAAGTAGTTTAAAAGAAAGGAATGTAATCACAGAGAGGGAGGCTGAGGATGGAGGCAGGGAGACAGTGAGACCAAGAGGAAGGGAATTCTGAAGCTATGGCTCTAGGCAGCTGTAAACATGATTCCCATTGGTGAATGGATTAAAATAAAGGCTGCTAAGGGAACAGAATTAGGGGAATACCGAGGTCTCTGAGGGTGTTGAGCTCCACGGATCATTTGACAGCAAGGCTGAGAATTTAAAAGAAATCAATTTAGTGTTTGTATGTCATGTTACACAGCATGACTTACATCACTAACTTATGACCATCGTGTTCTGCTCAAAACAGAAGGCTCATAAAAGATTTTTGCAGCCACTGACTTCAGGAAGAGTAATGGTGGATTCCCTTTTTTTTTCTTACATTCCTTATCTTCAAAGTACCCTATCCTAGGACCAACATCCTCACTGAGAAGATAACTAGTGCAGGGGTGGAAAGTTTAGAATAATTTAGCAAGAGGTTGAGCCCCAAAATTTGGTATTATAAAGTAAAAAGCGAGATGAGGTTTGGACTGTACAAAGTGTATTTAATCAGATTAGTGAGCGGCTGTGCAGATAACCGTGCGAGAACAGCACTGTTGTTACTTGTCCCTCAGGAATACAGGCTTCTGATGTGGGTCTTCATGTGACTGAACTCACTTGTGAATTCAGTAGCAGCAAGCACAACGGAAAGCTAGACTAGAGGAGCAGTGTCTCACAGATTCGGTCACTTTCATGTACATTTCTCCGATAGGTCGCTCCAGTAATTGAACTTTTTTCTCAGGGGTTCCTAGGGTGAATTCACCTAATGCCTTTGTGTATTTTCACCCGTGACTCGATGATGTACTAAAATAACATCTTCAGGAAGAGATAAGCAGAAGTAGGGAGTGGAACTAAAATGAAATGAAAATTGTGCACTGTTTGAGCTGGAATAGAGCAGGGAACATTTCCTCCTCCTGCACGTTGGTTGAATAAAGTAAAAACTCAGCAATTAATCCATTATATCTCCATATTGAGTTTTCTTTCTTCCCGTGTCAGTGCTTTCCACAGAGCCATTGTTTTGATCCGTTGTAACTGCAAAAACAGGAGAATTATAGAACCATGCAGTACAGTTGACCATTTGGCCCATTTGAACTGGCTAAGGGGTAGCACAGTGGCTCAGTGGTTAGCACTGCTGCCTCACAGTGCTAGGGACCCGGTTTTGATTAGATGTATAATGTAGAAAAACGTGAACTTGCAGGAAGAGGAGAATCTGAATATTACTTAAACTGAGAGACTGTAAAATGCTGCAGTCCAGAGGAACCTGGGTGCCCTTGTAAATGAATCACAAAAAGTCAGCTTGCAGGTAAAGCAAGTAATTAAGATTAATGGGATGTTGGCCTTTGTTGCAAAGAGAATGGTGTGTTAAAATAGGGATATGTTGCACTAACTATACTGAATATTAACAAGACCAAATTTGGAATATTGTGTACAGTTTTAATCTCCTCACTTAAGTAGGGCCATGTTTCCAATGGAAGCAGTTAACAAAAGGTTCCAGACGGATTCCTGGAATGAAGAAGTTTGTCTTATGTGGAAAGGTTCAGCAGGTTTGGCCTACATTCATTTTAATGTGACATACAGGAGTCTGAGGGTTCTTACTGCACCCAGACTTCTATAAGTTTTCACATTATTGATAACCTGTTGTGAATCCTTATCAAATGTCTTTTAAGTTTGCAGAAATAACATCCTTTATCTATTGAATGTGAAATCAAAAAGTTCCTCTAGATTAGTCAGATATACCTTCACTCATATCTTGCTGACTCACTGGTTAGTTCACACTTGTCCAAATGCTCAGTCACACACTGTCTCTGATGATAAATTTTAGTCACTTCACCAAAACTAACTTAGAACTGGAAAGTCTTCAATTCTTGGTTACTCTCTTCCCCTGTCTCAAACACAAATGACTGAGGTGAAAAGCAGTTTAACTCAATGCATCACCCCAAGTTACTTTCAGGTCTACTTTTGTTTAGAACTATATCTTTTTATATCTCAAAAAACACTTTTCCTCCTTTGCATGGGAATACAGAAAAGCTTTCCCGGACTCAGCACAGTTTAATTCACACGATCTTCCTTCTCACCTTCATCAGGACTACGTGGCACTGTTCCAGTCTCAAGGTAAACCCACAGATTTGAGCACTTCTGAGTCTCCAGACGTGTCACTACATAACTCATCAACGACCCTGTTGCTGTACAGAGGATCAGTAATTTATTAAACAATTACCCAAGTATGTCACTTCTACAGAAGACAGAATAAATCAACCCCGGTCAATAACTGACCCATTAGTCTAATCTCAATCGTCAGCAAAGCAATAGAAGGCATCATTAACAGTAATAATAGCAATAACCTGCCCCAGTCCCAGAAACCTCCTGCTCCAATGGTATTCTCCAGGTCAATGCCTAGCTCTTAACCAAAATTTGAGAAGACAAATACTTGGTCATTTATCTAACTTCTGTTGTGGGACCTCTCAAATGTAGCAAGTAAGTAAATGTTAAAAGGTAACCCATTGGCTCAGAGGTGCTTTCATAAATCCTGGGGATGCTGTTATTTCATTTTTAAAAAATTCTTTTGAGGTCCTGTGAAGCACTCAGAAAAATATCTATGTTGCAGGGAAAGTTCCAGGCAAAATTGAAGATTCCCATAAAGGCATCAATGGAGCAACAGCTATTAATCAATTTCCAAACTTGTGCAATACAACAAAATATTACTCAGAACTGATAATGTACTGACCTACCGACAGCAAAACGTTCCACTGCATTGGCAGAGGTAACTTCTTATTCAGCAACGTCTGCATAACAAAAACCCCACTGGTACCTGCAGAAATTTTATCAAAGAAAAATAAAGTTTTAAAGCAATGAGCACAGTGTTACATCGTGAAATTTCAAAACTGCATAATTACCTAATATAAATGTGCCAATGCCCTTCATGAAGGCATGCGACTGGCAAGCAGCATATTCCTGAAGAGCCTGCAGACGGAAGGAAGGTGGTTAATTAGGTAAAGGTGCAGTGAGAGAGCCTGAGCTCACACACCACAAACTCTGAAAGCGGTTTCAGCCCCAGGTCACCAAATAAACTGCAAGCCCGCAGCACAGGCAGCATTCTTACAAAATGTTGCAGGAGTTCAGCTCACCCTCCACAGGTTTCACTACAAGACCACTGTTGTTGGGAAGGGGGAAGCGAATGTGTAAGGAATGCAGGGAGGATAGTGGTCTGTCAGGTTTCCCCTGACCAGGCTGAAGGGGCTCCTTACCGGGTGCTTCGCCGCCACCGAGTCCTCCACCCGGCGGAGGCCCAGATTCACCATGTCCAGGCCCCGCAGTAATCACCACCATCAGAGAGAGAGAGGCAGTAATTCCGGCCTGGACTCTCAGAGGTAGGGGATCCTGGAGTCTATGGTGGGTTGGGAGAATTCCCGGAGTCTGTGCGGGCGGGGGGTGGGGCGGAATCCTGGAGTCTGTGGGCAGTTCCAGGAGGGCTGTGTTGGTGTTGTCGGGGCTGGTGCTGAATCTGAGGGAGGGTAGGGAAACCTGGCCTGGATTGTAAAGAGAGGATTCTGGAGTGAGGGAGAAGTGATCCTGAAGACGATAATGAGGGAGATAGTAGGAACTGCAGATGCTGGAGAATCTGAGATAACAAGGTGTAGAGCTGGATGAACACAGCAGGCCAAGCAGCATCAGGGAAAGCTGACGTTTCGGGCCTAGACCCTTCTTCAGAAAGGCCCGAAACGTCAGCTTTCCGGCTCCCCTGATGCTGCTTGGCCTGCTGTGTTCACGATAATGTGGGATTCGGGGTGGGAGGAGAGGAGAAGCTGGCATGATTCCAGGGAGGTGTCATTCTCTTTGTGCCTGTCCAGCTCCTCCTCTCACCTCTTCCATAGGCTGAGATGAAGGATCCTATTAGCTGAGAAATGGTGAATTGGATTATAAACTTATAGGTGGAGAAATATAAAAAGATGTCAGCACAAAAAAGTCTGAGATCTTTTAGAATTCTGCTTATGAATAAACATCAATCATGTTATGTTTTATTAAAACAGAACTTACTCGAATTACTGAACTCACACATTTGGCCTGCTGTGTATTTCGAGTAAGTTCTGTTTTAATAAACATGTGCAAGAACCAGATAAATGTTTATCCATAAATATTTGAAAAGGCATATGATCAAGAATGAATTATGATTCTTCCTGTGAAACTACTGTGTCCTTGATAATTTGTTTTGTTCATTTGTGGGTCATATGCATCACTGGCTAGGCCAGCATTTATTGCCCATCCCTAATTACCCACAGGGCAGTTAAGAGTCTACTGTAGTGCTGTGGGTCTGGAGTCACATATACGATAGACCAGGTAAGGACAGCAGTTTCCTTCCCTAATGGACATTAGTGAACCAGGTGGGTTCTTCCCCGACAATTGACAATGGATTCACAGTCATCATTAGATCGTTAATTCCAGATATTTATTGAATTCAAATTCCATCATCTGCTATGGCAGGATTCAAACCCAGGACCTCAGAACATTATCTGGGTCTCTGAATTAACAGCCCAGTGATAATACCACTAGACCATTGCCTCCCCTTAATGGTAGGCAGCAGATCTTTCAACAAACCCTCATTTCAAAGGTAATATGTCCAGTTCCGAAGAAGATCACTGGACTCTACTTTCTGTCCACAAGTGCTGCCAGACCTGCCAACTTATCCAGTAATTTCTGTTTGTGTGTAATACATTCAGTAGTGGATTAAAAGTGTACCATTTTATATACAAGCACTTAGGTGTGTTTTGTATCAAACAGATTACATATGTGATAGCAAGAACTGCAGATGTTGGAGTCACAGATAATAGTGTGGAACTGGAGGAACACAGCAGGCCAGGCAGCATCAGAGGAACAGGAAAGCTGACGTTTCGGATCGGGACCCTTCTTCTGAAATAGGGAGGAGGAAGGGAGCTCAGAAATAAATAGAGGAGAGATGGGGCTGGGGAAGGTAGGTGGGATGGTGATAGGTGAGTGCAGGTGGGGATTGGTCAGTGAGGTGGGAGGGGCGGATGGGTAGGAGAGGGTCTAGGCCCGAAACGTCAGCCTTCCTGCTCCTCTGATGCTGCTTGGCCTGCTGTGTTCATCCAGCTTTACACCTTGTTATCTAGGAGAGAAGACGGACAGGTTGTGTCAGGTCAAGGAGGCGGGGATGAGAGGGAGGGTTAGACATGGGACATGGACATGTGAGAATTAGTGGCTGCCTTTCAGGTACAGTTCCTGCTCCCAATTCCATTTCATAAAAAATATTTGAGATGAACTTGTCATCACAGGTGTCACAGAGATGATCTATATAAATAACCCGTACGGGGCACAATTTCAAAAGTAGTGTAGATGACAAAATTCAGAGTCTTGGACTGTGAGAAGGATAATAATAGATTTCAAGTGGACATAATATAGCTGACTGAATAGAATATCCTTTATTGTCTTGTGTACTCAAGTACAGAAGTACAGGAGTACAGTGAAAAGTTTTACAATGTCACCTCTTATGGTGCCATCTTAGGTAAAAGTAACCAAATACAAATCTTAGGTACAAAAAATAGAAATAAAAAAGAAAAATTCTTGCATGACCTTACAGTGATTCATAGTATAAGGTAGAAATAAGACATAGTTAAAAGGATAGATATTACAGTCAGATAAACAGATTACAAATAAACATTACATTGCAGTAGCTCAGTGCAGGGGCTTCCACACTAGGTCTGACCACCCGTGCAAGACCCCAGTCCAACAACCATCCCCACTTCGCGCTGGCTCTCAGCTGCTCCAAGGTAAATTTTCCCTGGGACTCACTTCCCAGTGCCGGTCTCCACTCTGGGACTCACTTCCCAGTGCTGGCCTCCAATCCGGGACTCACTTCGCAGTGCCAGCCTCTACTCCGGGACTCACTTCTCCGCGCCGGCCTCTACTCTGGTATTCACTTCCCAGTGCCGGCTCTACTCCAGGACTCACTTCTCAGTGCCGGCCTCCACTCCAGAACTCACTTCCCAGTGCCAGCCTCTACTCGAGGACTCACTTCCCAGTGCCGGCCTCTACTCCGGGACTCACTTCTCCGTGCCGGCCTCCACTCCGGGACTCACTTCCCAGTGCCGGCCTCTACTCCGGGACTCTCTTCTCCGTGCCGGCCTCCACTCCGGGACTCAATTCCCAGTGCCGGCCTCCACTCCGGGACTCACTTCCCAGTGCCGGCCTCCACTCCGAGACTCACTTCCCAGTGCCGGCCTCTACTCCGGCACTCACTTCTCCGCGCCGGCCTCTACTCTGGCACTCACTTCTCCGCGCCGGCCTCCACTCCGGGACTCACTTCCCAGTGCAGGCCTCTACTCTGGGACTCACTTTTCAGTGCCGGCCTCCACTCTGGGACTTGCTTCCCAGTGCCAGCCTCTACCCCAGAATATGCCTCTGGGGCTCGCCAGCTCCTCGATTCCCCTCTAGGTAATTCTAAGTCATTAGTTGAAAAAAGATGTAGAAAAGAGGGGTAAAAAAAACTGCAAAAAGGAAAAGAACAAGTGCAGCAGAGGAGCTCTGGCTGGCACATCTTACTCTGCTGCCATCTTGCCGAAAGTCAATGGTGGTTGGAAATTAGTGCATATACACATGCCGTGATATAGTTTGGTAGGAAAAACAAAGCCATAGAAAATAAAGGGAATGATTCTAAAAGACATGCAGGAACATAGGAATCAGGGACAAATGTGAGTAAATTGATGGTGGCAGGATAGGTTGAGAAAGTTTTTTGAAAATCGTATACGTCCTAGTATTCATGAATGGGGCAGTTGAGTACAAAACCACAACATGAGAAACTTATCAATTTTTGAGAGGCATTAACGATTTGGGGGGATCGGTTTTGTACAGTATTGGTTTATCTGGAGATTTGGAGGGCATGAAGTGGGGATGGAGGTTTTGGGGATTGGTCAGTTTGGGATTTTGGCATCTATCTGCAGGGGATTGGTTGATGTTCTTGGGGGTTTGTAGGTTTGTTTAGGTGTCTTTTTTTTAAAAGGAAGTATCACTTGATTCTGGGACTTGATTGTTTTAGGAGAGTTGGTGTTTTGGGAAACTGGTTGTTTATTGTGGATTATCATTTTTTTGCAATTATCATCTGGTTTTTAAGATTATTAGCTAGGTTTTGGGGATTTTTGGGGTGTTTTATGAGGATTGTTGACTGTTTTGGGATTATTAGCTAGTTATTGAGATTATGAGCTGGTTTGGAGGGATTGTTGCTTTTTTTTGGGAATTATTTTGGGATTATTTTGCTGTCTGGAGAGATTGTTGAGGTGTTTTTGGGGATTGTTGATTGTTTGGGGATTATTTTGCTGTCTGGGGAGATTGTTGGGGTGTTTTTGGGGATTGTTGATTGGGGATTATTAGCTGTTTTCTGGGATTATTATCTGGTTTGGGAGGTTTATTGGGGATTGTTTTGGGATTATTAGCTGGTTTGGGCGAATTGTTTTGGGATTACTATCTGGTTTGGGGGATTGTTGGGATGTTTTTCAGGATTGTTTTGGGATAATTAGCTGGTTTTTGGGATTATTATCTGGTTTGGGGAGATTGTTGGGGTGTGTTTTGGGGACTGTGAGTTGGTTTGGGGAGATTGTTGGGGTGTGGTTTGGGGATTGTGAGCTGGTTTGGGGAGATTGGGGTGTGTTTTGGGGATTGTGAGCTGGTTTGGGGAGACTGGGTTGTGTTTTGGGGATTGTGAGCCGGTTTGG
>NW_025969293.1:0-15934 GCF_021869965.1 Rhincodon typus
TGTTTCTGGTTTTGTACCGTGGTGGTATGTAGATGGGGTCTATTTCAACGTGTTTGTTTATCGCACCAGTGGTTGAAAACCAGGCCTCCAGGAATTCTTGTGCTTGTCTTTGTTTTGCTTGTCCTAATACTATTACTTTGTCCCAGTTAAACTGATGTCCTTCTATGTCGGAGTGTATTGAAACAAGGGAGAGTTTGTCATGCCGTTTTATCATATTTGTCCTGCTCATTGAGGGTATGGGGTCTTTCATCTTGAGTAATTTGCAAAGTGTGGCTGTTGGTTTGTGTGTTATCCTTATTCCAAGTGGTCGTAGGAGTCTTGTAGTCAGTTCTGATGTGTTTCTAATATAGGGGACAGGTCTGGTAATTTTAGCATGTTGTCTTTGCTGATGGTTTCATTAGAGGTTTGTGTTTTCAGATGGTCTAGTACTAAGTCGCCAGCACCTCCTTTGATAGTCTCCTTCAACATCTATCATTTCCTCCTTGTCGATTTTTAGGTTTCTGATGTTGTCCAGGAATTCCTGTGCTGAGTGTATGGAGTGGGTTGATCCATTGGTGAAGTGTTTCAGTTTTTGTTGTAACTCCTTGGCTAGCCTGAGTGTCGGTATGTCTGGCAGGGAAACTATGGGTCTGAGGGGGATGTCTAGTTTGTGTACCTTTGGTAGGCCGTAGCAAAAGAGGCACTGGCCACATTACTAGACAATCCAAAAACACAAACCTCCAATGAAACCATCAACAAAGACAACATACAGGGCAGGGCCAGGGTTGTGGGGGTGGAGCCCAGGACAGGGCAGGACCGGAGTTGGGGGCGAGCTTGGGGCCGGGGTTGGGGGGAGCCCAAGACTGGGGTTAGTGGGGCAGCCCACGGCAGGGCAGTGCCAGGGTTAGACAGGGCAGGGACGGGCAGGGCAGGGCAGGGCAGGGCAGGGCCAAGGGGCACCCCAGGCAAGGGTTAAGGAAGGGGCAGGGCTGGGGTTAGGGGGGACCCTGGGGCGGGGTGATCTGATACCAGGTGGGGGTGGGATTAAGAATGAGCTGGGATGGAGCACTGTGGTTTCGGGGTGGGGCTTGGGTGACCACAACGTAAAGCAGGCTATATTGGAGGCAACAAAAACAGAAGTCACTGGAAAAGCTCAGCAGGTTTGACAGCATCAGTAAAGAAAAATTGGAGTTAGCATTTTGGGTCTGGTGACCCTACCTCAGAAGGTTTCTTTTTCATTAAGGTAGAGAGGCAGAGGGATAAAGTTGAGACCTTTGCTCAGGACAGAACGCTCAGCATCAGAGAGCAGAAGGTTGGGTGGGATAGTGAATACTGAACAGCAGGTGGGGTTGGGAGAGGGCATGGAGTCAGAAGGGAGATAAGGGGAGGAAGGTTCCTGAGCACCGGGGTGTCTGAGTTGTTGCATCTTGTAGGCCTTGATACCTGAAAGGAAACAGAAAATTTGGAGGTGATCTGGGTCAAGTTAGGGCACTGTTGGGCACAGACAGTGATGAACCAGCAGTAATACGCTTTGGCCAATGTATCTGAGTCATCCCCAATGTCGAACTCTGTGAACTTTACCTTCCAGGTAGATTTTGTTCCGCAACTGAACTATCTGGTCGCGACTGTTCCATTGTTTAAAACACTCCATGCCTACAGCACACACTCGCCGTAATATTAAAATAAATATTCTTAATAGCACTAACAACACCAGACAACCACCACCTCGCCTACCACCCACTCAAATAACCGATAGCCGCCTTCTCCCGCCTTTTATAATTGGCTCACGTCACACAACCAACTTTGTGACCGCACAATAACCGGCCCAAGGAATCGCGCAGGGAAGGGGCGAGGCCTCACACCTGCTAGGGGGCGGGGATCACCATGTTATCGGTAGGGCGCACACGGGGCGGGGCGGATCTCACAATGGTACGGGTGAGGCTCACATGGGGGAGGTGCTCAATGGTGTGGGTGGGGCGCGCGCGCGCACACACATACACGGAGAGGGCGGGGCTCACCATGTTATCGGTGGGGCTCAGTGATATGGGTGGGACTCACACGGAAGAGGGGCGGGGCTCACAGCAGTGTGGGTGGGGCTCACACCGGGGGGAGGCGGGACTCACTGTGGTGTGGGTGGGCTCACATCGTAGAGGAGCCCATAATGGTTTGAATGGGGGCTCGCTGTGGTGTGGGTGGGGCTCACCCGTGGAGGGGCGGGCCTCACCCGTGGAGGGGCGGAACTCACACTGGTGATGGGTTGGCGCTCGCGGGGGAAAGTGGTCAGGGCTCACCCGGTAGAGGGCGGGCCTCATCCGCCGAGCGGTCTTTAGGAAATGGGGCTTGTCTCCTCTGGAGGGCGCCATTCAGCCTTTCGTGGTGCTGCCTGCTCTCTGGGACTCACGGTGTGCCACTCCTCTTTCACTACCGTACTGTGTTATAAATGGTTGGTCAATTTCCTTTTCGAAGTTGCGAACGAGTCTCCACCACACTTTCAGGCAGTACTTTCCAGATCACAGGAATGTTTAGTCCTGGAGAGATTTTTCTTGATCGATTCACACCATATATGCATTCTTAGATAACAAGGTGTCGAGCTGGATGAACACAGCAGGCCAAGCAGCATCATAGGAGCAGGAAGGCTGACGTTTCGGGCCTAGACCCTTCATCAGAAATGGGGGAGGGGGTTCTGAAATAAATAGGGAGAGAGGGAGGCGGTTAGAGGATGGATAGAGGAGAGGATAGGTGGAGAGGAAACAGACAGGTCAAAGAGGCGGGGATGGAGCCAGTAAAGGTGAGTGTAGGTGGGGAGTTAGGAAGGGGATAGGTCAGTCCAGGGAGGACGGACAGGTCAAGGGGGTGGGATGAGGTTAGTAGTAGGAAATGGGGGTGCAGCTTGAGGTGGGAGGAGGGGAGAGGTGGGAGGAAGAGACGAGCTGGGCTGGTTTTGGGATGCGGTAGGGGGAGGGGAGATTTTGAAGCTTGTGAAATCCACATTGATATCATTGGGCTGCAGGGTTCCCAAGCAGGATATGAGTTGCTGTTCCTGCAACCTTCGGGTGGCATCGTTGTGGCACTGCAGGAGGCCCAAGATGGACATGTTGTCTGAGGAATGGGAGGGGGAGTTGAAATGGTTCACGACTGGGAGGTGCAGTTGTTTATTGTGAACCGAGCATAGGTGTTCTGCAAAGCGGTCCCCAAGCCTCTGCTTGGTTTCCCCGATGTAGAGGAGGCCACAACGGGAACAGTGGATATAGTATACCACATTAGCAGATGTGCAGGTGAACATCTGCTTGATGTGGAAAGTCTTCTTGGGGCCTGGGATGGGAGTGAGGGAGGAGGTGTGGGGGCAGGTGTAGCACTTCCTGCGGTTACAGGGAAAAGTGCTGGGTGTGGTGGGGCTGGAGGGGAGTGTGGAGCGGACAAGGGAGTCACGGAGAGAGTGGTCCCTCTGGAAAGCAGATAAGGGTGGGGAGGGAAAAATGTCTTTGGTGGTAGAGGATTGCAGATGGCGGAAATGTCGGAGGACGATGTGTTGGATCCGGAGGTTGGTGGGTCTTCTTGTCTTCCCATGACCAAAATGAAGTTTCACACTTACGCACATTTTATGCTGTCTGCCATCCTGTTGGCCATTCACTAAGCCTGTCTCTTTGCAGCCTCATGGTGTCCTTCCTATCACTTATTTTACCATCTCATTTGGCATAATCCACAAATTTAGAAACATTATTTTCTGAATCTTTATCTAAATTATTAATATCCACTGTAAACAGTTGAGGCTCCAGCATTAATCCTTGCCAGAATCTGCAGTATGTCAACATGGAAATGCCACAACTGTGACCACTCAATGCTTCTTATCCATTAACTAATTCTTTTTAAATGCTGCTATATTGCCCCTCACTCCAGAAGTTCTTGTCTTGACAATTAACCCTCACTGCAATAGCTTGTCACACATCTGTTGGAAATCCCATTTCCATGATCTTACTGGACCACTGCAGTGACTCTTTAACCCTTTAAATTTAAGCCTTTCTCCAAACTCCTGTTTCCAAGTTGTGGCCTCTTCCCCCTGCCAGATTCAACCTGTACATATCTTCACTCCGCTGGCCTTGGGTTTCTGCTCAGCATCCAGATTCCATCCGAAGCTGGAACTCCAATGTCAGGGATGTGTGAATCCATAAGAAGTAGGGACTGAAATAGGCCAGCCCATTAGGTCTTCTCCACCATTCAATGAGACCACAGCTGATCTGAAAATCCTCAATTCTACTTTCTTACCTTTCCTCCATAACCCTATATTCCCTTCCTGATTAAATCTCCTATTTCAGCCTTGAATATACTTAATGACCCAGTCTCAAATGCCCTCTGCAGTGAAGAATTTCACAGATATACTATCCACTGAAAGAAGAAATTCCTCCTCATCTGCCTTAAATCTACTCAACCTCTGCAATAAGACAGTCCCCCATACCCGAGATCAGCCTACTGAACATTCTCTGGACTGCTCCAATGCCAGTACACCTTTCCTTAGATAAGGGGTCCAAAACTATTTGCAGTATGCCAGTTGTGATCTGACTACAGCCTTGTAAAGTTTTAGCAAAAACCTCCCAACTTTTATACTTCATCTTCTTTGAAATTAAGGCCAATATTCCATTTGCCTTCCCTACGTGGATGCTAATTTTTTGTGATTCATGGACAAGGACTCCTAAATCCCTCTTCTGTAACCTTCTGCAGTCTTTCTCCATTCAAATAATATTCAGCTCCTCTATTACTCCTGTCAAAGTTCATAACTCAAATTATATTTCATCTACCAAGATTTTGTCCACTCAACCTATATCCCACTGCATTATTTATGTCATCCTCACCACTTCCAAATTTATTAATTAAATTTTGTTGCGATGGTGGGATTAGAGACTGTATAACCAGGGCATTAGCCTGGTCCTCTGGATTATTCTCGGTTTAGAAGTGCTGGGGCTTGTACAATTCTTACATTTTTTTTTAAGGGAAACTCCACTCTGACACAGTCTCTTGATTTGCTTTGCAATTGGCACCGATTGTTGTAGATTTAGGAATGGTCAACATAGCACCAAGCCTGATTTGATCAGGTTGCAGTTTAACACAGATTGAGAGGGGAGTGAGAGCAGGAAGCGAGCAATACCTCCTGAAGCTAGCCACATCAACCTTTTTCTCTCTCCCCTTTCTCTGTAAAATTGATCTCTCCAATTATACGCTGAGAGAGTAGAAATCTATATCGAGATGCTGAAATAAAGAATTCTAAAACACAAAGGCAAGAAAGAGCCCAGTCCAACTAGCACTCAAGTGAACTGTAGATTGCTCCTCACTGTGTAGAGAATTGAAGTATGATCAAGAAACTGAGGACTGTGAACCAACCCATAGAATCACGGAGCCATACAGCATGGAAACAAACACTTCAATCCAACTTGTCCATGCCAATCAGCTTTCCCAAAATGAACTAATCCCATCTATTCTTGTGATTTTGGTCAGGTGTTATAGAATTGTGTTCCTTTATCTTCCTTCCACTTATTTGTGCTTTTCTGTTTCTGTGTCTGTCTCCATGTGTCTGTGTGTTTGTGTATTTTTGAGTGTCTTTTCACGTGTTTCTATGTATGTGAAGGTCTGCTTTAAAAGGGGTAAAATCTGAAATACATAAATTAGAAATCTTTTTTTTTACTATTCTGGTTAATGTTAAAAGTGTTGCGATAATTTTTTTTAATATTGTTACTGAAGGAACCTGATGTGGTTTGTTTTTATACTGGGTGACAATCAGAGGCAAATTGGGATTTTTTTGTAGTTTCATTAAATCTTTTCAGATGACTCCGGGAAGTACCAAACCTTGACTTCCAGATCACTTCCCCAGTGAGTCGTGATATTTCCTCACAGGCTCACTATGTAGAACAGGGGAAACACCACCTAACAAGCCTTAAAGATCAGCAAGGCTGCCTATGTATGGACCGCAGGAGATGGATGAGATACCGCATGAGTCTTTACAATGGAGAAGGATATGGGAGATAGAAAACTTGGGGAAATGAATAGCAACATCTTGAAAAATGTCCATATTACGGAGGAGGTGATGCTGGATGTCTTAAAACGCATAAAGGTGGATAAATCCCCAGGATGTGATTAGGAGTGCCCTAGAACTCTGTGGGGAGCTAGGGAAGTGATTGCTGGGCCCTTTGCAGAGATATTTCTACCATTGACAGCCACACGTGAGGTGCTGCAAGACTGGAGGTTGGCTGATGTGGTGCCATTATTGAAGAAAGGTGGTAGGGAACAGTGAGGGAACTATAGATCAGTGAGCCTGGCATTGGTCATGGGCAAGTTGTTGGAGGTAATCCTGAGGGGCAGGATTTATATGTATTTGGAAAGGTAAGGACTGATTAGGGATAGTCAACTTGGCTGTGTGTGTGGGAAGTCTTATCTCGTAAATTTGATAGTTTTTTGAAGAAGTAATGACGATTATTGAGGAAGGCAGAGCAGTTGACACAGTCTATATGGACTTCAGTAAGGCATTTGCTGAGGTTCCGCATGATGGAATAGCAAATAACATTAGATCATACGGAATGCAGGGAGAACTAGCCATTTGGATACAGAATAGGCGAGAAGATAGGAGACACAGAGTGGTAGTGTTGGGTTGCTTTTCAGACTGGAGGTCTGTGTCTGGCAGTTCGCTGCAGGGATCAGTGCTGGGTTCACTGCTTTTTGTCATTTATATAAATGATTTAGATGTGAACATAGAAGGTATGGTTAGTAAGTTTGCAGATGACACCAAAATTGGAGGTGTAGCGGACAGCCAAGAAGATTACCTCAGAGTACAATGGGACCTTGATCAGATGGGCAGGTGGACCCGAGGAGTGGCAGATGGAATTTAATCTGGATAAATGTGAAGTGCTCCATTTTGGTAGGGCAAATTAGGGCAAGATTTATACATTTAATGGTAAGGTCCTAGGGAGCGTCGCTGAACAAAGAGACTTGGAGCGCAGGTTCATACTTCCTTGAAAGTGGAGTCACAGGTAGACAGGATAGTGGAGAAAGCATTTGGTAGGCTTACCTTTGTTGGTCAGTGCATGGAGAACAGGAGCTGGGAGGTCATATTGCAGCAGTACAGGACATTTGTTTGGCCACTTTTGGAACACTGTGTGTAATTCTGGTCTCCCTGCTATAGGATGTTATGAAATTTGAAAAGATTCAGAAAAGATTTACAAGGATGTTGCCAGGGTTGGAGAGTTTGAGCTGTAGGAAGAGGCTGGGGCTGTTTTCCCTGGAGCGTTGGGAGCTGAGGGGAGACCTTCTAGAGGTTTACAAAATCAGGAGGGGCCTGAGTAGAGTGAATAGTCAAGGTCTTTTTCCCAGGATAGGAGAGTCCGAGACTAGATGGCATAGGTTTAAGGTGGGATGAGAAGGATTTAAAAGGAACCTAAGAGACAACTTTTCCACACAGAGGATGGTGTGTATGGAATGAGCTACCAGAGGAAGTGATGGTGGCTAGTAACATTACAAAATTTAAAAGGCATCTGGATGGGTATATGAATAGGAAGGGGCTGGGGGGATATGGGCCAAATGCTGGCAAATGGGACTAGATTTATTTAGGATATCTGGTCAGCATGGATGAGTTCGACTGAACGGTCTGTTTCTGTGTTGTCTGAGTCTATGATTCAGAGGGTTACATAAGAAAGCTTGTTATTATATTATGTAGTTAACTGTAACAAGTCATTTAATACAATGTTATACATTCTAACACGTCACTATTCTGTACAGAATATAACATTCCATGATTGTATTGTCTAACAACTCTTTCATCTCTCGAAGAATTAAAATCAAAACCTGATGTATCCATGATTGGATTATCAATGTGCAGACTCCCATCCCATGCCTCATTGGTGACCAAAATGCGATACATATTCCGTTATCAAACCCTTAATTACAAAACAGAGATAATATTCTGTCTTTCACGATTAAAGAATAAACTGCAACACAATAGAACTTGTCTCCTTACTCACATTTATTGAGTTAGACAACACAACATTGTACTCTGTTCTTTTAGATGGCAGTATGCACTGTCATGTCATTTTGTGCAGCATTGCCTTATATAAGGTTGACGTGCAGTTTCACAGAAGAGTAATCAACTAAATTCTGACACATCAAGTGTCCAACAGCTTAGTTAAAGAGATACAATTTTAAAGTAGTTTAAAAGAAAGGAATGTAATCACAGAGAGGGAGGCTGAGGATGGAGGCAGGGAGACAGTGAGACCAAGAGGAAGGGAATTCTGAAGCTATGGCTCTAGGCAGCTGTAAACATGATTCCCATTGGTGAATGGATTAAAATAAAGGCTGCTAAGGGAACAGAATTAGGGGAATACCGAGGTCTCTGAGGGTGTTGAGCTCCACGGATCATTTGACAGCAAGGCTGAGAATTTAAAAGAAATCAATTTAGTGTTTGTATGTCATGTTACACAGCATGACTTACATCACTAACTTATGACCATCGTGTTCTGCTCAAAACAGAAGGCTCATAAAAGATTTTTGCAGCCACTGACTTCAGGAAGAGTAATGGTGGATTCCCTTTTTTTTTCTTACATTCCTTATCTTCAAAGTACCCTATCCTAGGACCAACATCCTCACTGAGAAGATAACTAGTGCAGGGGTGGAAAGTTTAGAATAATTTAGCAAGAGGTTGAGCCCCAAAATTTGGTATTATAAAGTAAAAAGCGAGATGAGGTTTGGACTGTACAAAGTGTATTTAATCAGATTAGTGAGCGGCTGTGCAGATAACCGTGCGAGAACAGCACTGTTGTTACTTGTCCCTCAGGAATACAGGCTTCTGATGTGGGTCTTCATGTGACTGAACTCACTTGTGAATTCAGTAGCAGCAAGCACAACGGAAAGCTAGACTAGAGGAGCAGTGTCTCACAGATTCGGTCACTTTCATGTACATTTCTCCGATAGGTCGCTCCAGTAATTGAACTTTTTTCTCAGGGGTTCCTAGGGTGAATTCACCTAATGCCTTTGTGTATTTTCACCCGTGACTCGATGATGTACTAAAATAACATCTTCAGGAAGAGATAAGCAGAAGTAGGGAGTGGAACTAAAATGAAATGAAAATTGTGCACTGTTTGAGCTGGAATAGAGCAGGGAACATTTCCTCCTCCTGCACGTTGGTTGAATAAAGTAAAAACTCAGCAATTAATCCATTATATCTCCATATTGAGTTTTCTTTCTTCCCGTGTCAGTGCTTTCCACAGAGCCATTGTTTTGATCCGTTGTAACTGCAAAAACAGGAGAATTATAGAACCATGCAGTACAGTTGACCATTTGGCCCATTTGAACTGGCTAAGGGGTAGCACAGTGGCTCAGTGGTTAGCACTGCTGCCTCACAGTGCTAGGGACCCGGTTTTGATTAGATGTATAATGTAGAAAAACGTGAACTTGCAGGAAGAGGAGAATCTGAATATTACTTAAACTGAGAGACTGTAAAATGCTGCAGTCCAGAGGAACCTGGGTGCCCTTGTAAATGAATCACAAAAAGTCAGCTTGCAGGTAAAGCAAGTAATTAAGATTAATGGGATGTTGGCCTTTGTTGCAAAGAGAATGGTGTGTTAAAATAGGGATATGTTGCACTAACTATACTGAATATTAACAAGACCAAATTTGGAATATTGTGTACAGTTTTAATCTCCTCACTTAAGTAGGGCCATGTTTCCAATGGAAGCAGTTAACAAAAGGTTCCAGACGGATTCCTGGAATGAAGAAGTTTGTCTTATGTGGAAAGGTTCAGCAGGTTTGGCCTACATTCATTTTAATGTGACATACAGGAGTCTGAGGGTTCTTACTGCACCCAGACTTCTATAAGTTTTCACATTATTGATAACCTGTTGTGAATCCTTATCAAATGTCTTTTAAGTTTGCAGAAATAACATCCTTTATCTATTGAATGTGAAATCAAAAAGTTCCTCTAGATTAGTCAGATATACCTTCACTCATATCTTGCTGACTCACTGGTTAGTTCATACTTGTCCAAATGCTCAGTCACACACTGTCTCTGATGATAAATTTTAGTCACTTCACCAAAACTAACTTAGAACTGGAAAGTCTTCAATTCTTGGTTACTCTCTTCCCCTGTCTCAAACACAAATGACTGAGGTGAAAAGCAGTTTAACTCAATGCATCACCCCAAGTTACTTTCAGGTCTACTTTTGTTTAGAACTATATCTTTTTATATCTCAAAAAACACTTTTCCTCCTTTGCATGGGAATACAGAAAAGCTTTCCCGGACTCAGCACAGTTTAATTCACACGATCTTCCTTCTCACCTTCATCAGGACTACGTGGCACTGTTCCAGTCTCAAGGTAAACCCACAGATTTGAGCACTTCTGAGTCTCCAGACGTGTCACTACATAACTCATCAACGACCCTGTTGCTGTACAGAGGATCAGTAATTTATTAAACAATTACCCAAGTATGTCACTTCTACAGAAGACAGAATAAATCAACCCCGGTCAATAACTGACCCATTAGTCTAATCTCAATCGTCAGCAAAGCAATAGAAGGCATCATTAACAGTAATAATAGCAATAACCTGCCCCAGTCCCAGAAACCTCCTGCTCCAATGGTATTCTCCAGGTCAATGCCTAGCTCTTAACCAAAATTTGAGAAGACAAATACTTGGTCATTTATCTAACTTCTGTTGTGGGACCTCTCAAATGTAGCAAGTAAGTAAATGTTAAAAGGTAACCCATTGGCTCAGAGGTGCTTTCATAAATCCTGGGGATGCTGTTATTTCATTTTTAAAAAATTCTTTTGAGGTCCTGTGAAGCACTCAGAAAAATATCTATGTTGCAGGGAAAGTTCCAGGCAAAATTGAAGATTCCCATAAAGGCATCAATGGAGCAACAGCTATTAATCAATTTCCAAACTTGTGCAATACAACAAAATATTACTCAGAACTGATAATGTACTGACCTACCGACAGCAAAACGTTCCACTGCATTGGCAGAGGTAACTTCTTATTCAGCAACGTCTGCATAACAAAAACCCCACTGGTACCTGCAGAAATTTTATCAAAGAAAAATAAAGTTTTAAAGCAATGAGCACAGTGTTACATCGTGAAATTTCAAAACTGCATAATTACCTAATATAAATGTGCCAATGCCCTTCATGAAGGCATGCGACTGGCAAGCAGCATATTCCTGAAGAGCCTGCAGACGGAAGGAAGGTGGTTAATTAGGTAAAGGTGCAGTGAGAGAGCCTGAGCTCACACACCACAAACTCTGAAAGCGGTTTCAGCCCCAGGTCACCAAATAAACTGCAAGCCCGCAGCACAGGCAGCATTCTTACAAAATGTTGCAGGAGTTCAGCTCACCCTCCACAGGTTTCACTACAAGACCACTGTTGTTGGGAAGGGGGAAGCGAATGTGTAAGGAATGCAGGGAGGATAGTGGTCTGTCAGGTTTCCCCTGACCAGGCTGAAGGGGCTCCTTACCGGGTGCTTCGCCGCCACCGAGTCCTCCACCCGGCGGAGGCCCAGATTCACCATGTCCAGGCCCCGCAGTAATCACCACCATCAGAGAGAGAGAGGCAGTAATTCCGGCCTGGACTCTCAGAGGTAGGGGATCCTGGAGTCTATGGTGGGTTGGGAGAATTCCCGGAGTCTGTGCGGGCGGGGGGTGGGGCGGAATCCTGGAGTCTGTGGGCAGTTCCAGGAGGGCTGTGTTGGTGTTGTCGGGGCTGGTGCTGAATCTGAGGGAGGGTAGGGAAACCTGGCCTGGATTGTAAAGAGAGGATTCTGGAGTGAGGGAGAAGTGATCCTGAAGACGATAATGAGGGAGATAGTAGGAACTGCAGATGCTGGAGAATCTGAGATAACAAGGTGTAGAGCTGGATGAACACAGCAGGCCAAGCAGCATCAGGGAAAGCTGACGTTTCGGGCCTAGACCCTTCTTCAGAAAGGCCCGAAACGTCAGCTTTCCGGCTCCCCTGATGCTGCTTGGCCTGCTGTGTTCACGATAATGTGGGATTCGGGGTGGGAGGAGAGGAGAAGCTGGCATGATTCCAGGGAGGTGTCATTCTCTTTGTGCCTGTCCAGCTCCTC
The DNA here is from genome assembly GCF_021869965.1 of Rhincodon typus. Taxonomy (NCBI): domain Eukaryota; kingdom Metazoa; phylum Chordata; class Chondrichthyes; order Orectolobiformes; family Rhincodontidae; genus Rhincodon; species Rhincodon typus. The sequence continues at coordinate 12,068 of NW_025969293.1, forward strand.
CTCTCACCTCTTCCATAGGCTGAGATGAAGGATCCTATTAGCTGAGAAATGGTGAATTGGATTATAAACTTATAGGTGGAGAAATATAAAAAGATGTCAGCACAAAAAAGTCTGAGATCTTTTAGAATTCTGCTTATGAATAAACATCAATCATGTTATGTTTTATTAAAACAGAACTTACTCGAATTACTGAACTCACACATTTGGCCTGCTGTGTATTTCGAGTAAGTTCTGTTTTAATAAACATGTGCAAGAACCAGATAAATGTTTATCCATAAATATTTGAAAAGGCATATGATCAAGAATGAATTATGATTCTTCCTGTGAAACTACTGTGTCCTTGATAATTTGTTTTGTTCATTTGTGGGTCATATGCATCACTGGCTAGGCCAGCATTTATTGCCCATCCCTAATTACCCACAGGGCAGTTAAGAGTCTACTGTAGTGCTGTGGGTCTGGAGTCACATATACGATAGACCAGGTAAGGACAGCAGTTTCCTTCCCTAATGGACATTAGTGAACCAGGTGGGTTCTTCCCCGACAATTGACAATGGATTCACAGTCATCATTAGATCGTTAATTCCAGATATTTATTGAATTCAAATTCCATCATCTGCTATGGCAGGATTCAAACCCAGGACCTCAGAACATTATCTGGGTCTCTGAATTAACAGCCCAGTGATAATACCACTAGACCATTGCCTCCCCTTAATGGTAGGCAGCAGATCTTTCAACAAACCCTCATTTCAAAGGTAATATGTCCAGTTCCGAAGAAGATCACTGGACTCTACTTTCTGTCCACAAGTGCTGCCAGACCTGCCAACTTATCCAGTAATTTCTGTTTGTGTGTAATACATTCAGTAGTGGATTAAAAGTGTACCATTTTATATACAAGCACTTAGGTGTGTTTTGTATCAAACAGATTACATATGTGATAGCAAGAACTGCAGATGTTGGAGTCACAGATAATAGTGTGGAACTGGAGGAACACAGCAGGCCAGGCAGCATCAGAGGAACAGGAAAGCTGACGTTTCGGATCGGGACCCTTCTTCTGAAATAGGGAGGAGGAAGGGAGCTCAGAAATAAATAGAGGAGAGATGGGGCTGGGGAAGGTAGGTGGGATGGTGATAGGTGAGTGCAGGTGGGGATTGGTCAGTGAGGTGGGAGGGGCGGATGGGTAGGAGAGGGTCTAGGCCCGAAACGTCAGCCTTCCTGCTCCTCTGATGCTGCTTGGCCTGCTGTGTTCATCCAGCTTTACACCTTGTTATCTAGGAGAGAAGACGGACAGGTTGTGTCAGGTCAAGGAGGCGGGGATGAGAGGGAGGGTTAGACATGGGACATGGACATGTGAGAATTAGTGGCTGCCTTTCAGGTACAGTTCCTGCTCCCAATTCCATTTCATAAAAAATATTTGAGATGAACTTGTCATCACAGGTGTCACAGAGATGATCTATATAAATAACCCGTACGGGGCACAATTTCAAAAGTAGTGTAGATGACAAAATTCAGAGTCTTGGACTGTGAGAAGGATAATAATAGATTTCAAGTGGACATAATATAGCTGACTGAATAGAATATCCTTTATTGTCTTGTGTACTCAAGTACAGAAGTACAGGAGTACAGTGAAAAGTTTTACAATGTCACCTCTTATGGTGCCATCTTAGGTAAAAGTAACCAAATACAAATCTTAGGTACAAAAAATAGAAATAAAAAAGAAAAATTCTTGCATGACCTTACAGTGATTCATAGTATAAGGTAGAAATAAGACATAGTTAAAAGGATAGATATTACAGTCAGATAAACAGATTACAAATAAACATTACATTGCAGTAGCTCAGTGCAGGGGCTTCCACACTAGGTCTGACCACCCGTGCAAGACCCCAGTCCAACAACCATCCCCACTTCGCGCTGGCTCTCAGCTGCTCCAAGGTAAATTTTCCCTGGGACTCACTTCCCAGTGCCGGTCTCCACTCTGGGACTCACTTCCCAGTGCTGGCCTCCAATCCGGGACTCACTTCGCAGTGCCAGCCTCTACTCCGGGACTCACTTCTCCGCGCCGGCCTCTACTCTGGTATTCACTTCCCAGTGCCGGCTCTACTCCAGGACTCACTTCTCAGTGCCGGCCTCCACTCCAGAACTCACTTCCCAGTGCCAGCCTCTACTCGAGGACTCACTTCCCAGTGCCGGCCTCTACTCCGGGACTCACTTCTCCGTGCCGGCCTCCACTCCGGGACTCACTTCCCAGTGCCGGCCTCTACTCCGGGACTCTCTTCTCCGTGCCGGCCTCCACTCCGGGACTCAATTCCCAGTGCCGGCCTCCACTCCGGGACTCACTTCCCAGTGCCGGCCTCCACTCCGAGACTCACTTCCCAGTGCCGGCCTCTACTCCGGCACTCACTTCTCCGCGCCGGCCTCTACTCTGGCACTCACTTCTCCGCGCCGGCCTCCACTCCGGGACTCACTTCCCAGTGCAGGCCTCTACTCTGGGACTCACTTTTCAGTGCCGGCCTCCACTCTGGGACTTGCTTCCCAGTGCCAGCCTCTACCCCAGAATATGCCTCTGGGGCTCGCCAGCTCCTCGATTCCCCTCTAGGTAATTCTAAGTCATTAGTTGAAAAAAGATGTAGAAAAGAGGGGTAAAAAAAACTGCAAAAAGGAAAAGAACAAGTGCAGCAGAGGAGCTCTGGCTGGCACATCTTACTCTGCTGCCATCTTGCCGAAAGTCAATGGTGGTTGGAAATTAGTGCATATACACATGCCGTGATATAGTTTGGTAGGAAAAACAAAGCCATAGAAAATAAAGGGAATGATTCTAAAAGACATGCAGGAACATAGGAATCAGGGACAAATGTGAGTAAATTGATGGTGGCAGGATAGGTTGAGAAAGTTTTTTGAAAATCGTATACGTCCTAGTATTCATGAATGGGGCAGTTGAGTACAAAACCACAACATGAGAAACTTATCAATTTTTGAGAGGCATTAACGATTTGGGGGGATCGGTTTTGTACAGTATTGGTTTATCTGGAGATTTGGAGGGCATGAAGTGGGGATGGAGGTTTTGGGGATTGGTCAGTTTGGGATTTTGGCATCTATCTGCAGGGGATTGGTTGATGTTCTTGGGGGTTTGTAGGTTTGTTTAGGTGTCTTTTTTTTAAAAGGAAGTATCACTTGATTCTGGGACTTGATTGTTTTAGGAGAGTTGGTGTTTTGGGAAACTGGTTGTTTATTGTGGATTATCATTTTTTTGCAATTATCATCTGGTTTTTAAGATTATTAGCTAGGTTTTGGGGATTTTTGGGGTGTTTTATGAGGATTGTTGACTGTTTTGGGATTATTAGCTAGTTATTGAGATTATGAGCTGGTTTGGAGGGATTGTTGCTTTTTTTTGGGAATTATTTTGGGATTATTTTGCTGTCTGGAGAGATTGTTGAGGTGTTTTTGGGGATTGTTGATTGTTTGGGGATTATTTTGCTGTCTGGGGAGATTGTTGGGGTGTTTTTGGGGATTGTTGATTGGGGATTATTAGCTGTTTTCTGGGATTATTATCTGGTTTGGGAGGTTTATTGGGGATTGTTTTGGGATTATTAGCTGGTTTGGGCGAATTGTTTTGGGATTACTATCTGGTTTGGGGGATTGTTGGGATGTTTTTCAGGATTGTTTTGGGATAATTAGCTGGTTTTTGGGATTATTATCTGGTTTGGGGAGATTGTTGGGGTGTGTTTTGGGGACTGTGAGTTGGTTTGGGGAGATTGTTGGGGTGTGGTTTGGGGATTGTGAGCTGGTTTGGGGAGATTGGGGTGTGTTTTGGGGATTGTGAGCTGGTTTGGGGAGACTGGGTTGTGTTTTGGGGATTGTGAGCCGGTTTGG
>NW_025969294.1:0-15926 GCF_021869965.1 Rhincodon typus
TTGGAAAGGGTGCAGAGGAGATTTACCAGGATGTTGCCTGGTATGGAGGGAAGGTCTTATGAGGAAAGGCTGAGGGTCTTGAGGCTGTTTTCGTTAGAGAGAAGAAGGTTAAGAGGTGACTTGATAGAGACATACAAGATGATCAGAGGATTAGATAGGGTGGACAGTGGGAGCCTTTTTCCTCGGATGGTGATGGCTAGCACGAGGGGACATTGCTTTAAATTGAGGGGTGATAGATATAGGACAGATGTCAGAGGTAGGTTCTTTACTCAGAGAGTAGTAAGGGCGTGGAATGCTCTGCCTGCAAAAATAGTAGATTCGCCCACTTTAAGGGCATTTAAATGGTCATTGGATAAACATATGGATGATAATGGAATAGTTTAGGTTAGATGGGCTTCAGATTGGTTTCACAGGTCGGCGCAACATCGAGGGCCGAAGGGCCTGTACTGTGCTGTAATGTTCTATGTTCTATGTTCTATGTTCTACCTCTCCTAATGACATTGCTAAGGCTTAAGAACCAGCTTACTAACTCTCCAACTTGCCTGCCATCCTTGAATGGACAGTGGGTCCATTTAAGAGACTGGCTCTTGTGAGATCACCCAGCTAGTCTCATTGCTGGTAAATTCAAGTTCAGGACCTTTAGTTAGTCCCAGCATTGAGGTCTCAAGTTCACAATAAAATCTATCCCACATTAGCAGCAGTGTGTGCTTCCCCTTAATTGCATCACAAAAGTTTATCGAACTTATTGAATTACGCATAGGTACAAAACAAAACTGCATTATACATAGGCACAAAACAAGAAAACAAATCCAGAATTCCTATCAAGATATGATACAGCCTATGGAAGTATATTGCAGCCTCCACATCCTTTCTCAGGTCATAAAGTGCAACATTGCGTTATGATCCCTACCAATGTATTGACCAGACAAGTCAGATCCCAGACAGAAACCTGACTTGATTGATCATATTTTGATTTGTTTTGTTTTTAACAAAGTGGTCTCTTGCTGACACATAAGCATAAGCAGAAAAGAAATTAAGATGAAATAAACTGAACCATCTACTTAAAATTCAAATTTAAAGATATATAAACATACAGTAAAAGCATATAAATAGTAAATTACAGCAAACTATTCCTTTATAAATTGAAAAGAAATAAAATAACTTTTGTATAATACTCAAAACACACCCCTGGTACAATACCAAAAGCACTTTCCGTATAAAACTCACACCAGAGTGGCTATATTGAACATGTTGGTAGGTGTAATTCACTTGTGACTTCAACTTTTAGATACATATGCTTAAATGGACTCAGCTTTAAGTAATTATTTTCATGGTCTGAGACTACACTAACTCTTCATTCTAAGGTGACCTATATGTCCTTCCTTTCTCAGGAGCATTGCTCCATACGTCCTTCACATTCCAAGGACTTTGCAGCACTGCTCCACACTCTAAAAACTAAAGTAAACCTGTCTCTCTATATACAATGGTTGTTTCCCTTAAGCTTAAAATAAAATCTCTCCTGATCTTCAAACCTGGAGTTTGTTCATCTTGCTCAGGTAAAACTCCACCAATGTGCACATTAATTTTAAAGCCAGGTTTCAAACCTATGTCTAAAGAAATCACCGTGGCTACAGAAATATTTACAAGTTAATTATTCAGACACACAGAAAACTCATGGTTATTCAAAAAGCAGAGGCAGTGATAGGGGCAGAAAGCCTCATATCATTTAAGAAGTATTTAGCCAAACTTGCAATGCAAAGGCATACAGGTTATAGACTGAGTGCTGAAAAATTGGATTAGAATAGTTAAGTGGTTGTTTTTGACCAGTGTAAACATGACGGGCTGAAGGGCATTTTTCTGTGTTTTAGACCTCTTGACCCCACAATCCTAAACTTGAAATTAATAATATTTAAACATATCTATATATAGTTTACATTAGAATTGTCCTCCAATCTTGGTGGCTTCTCATCAGTCCCTATTCGAATTTTTCTAGTCAGGTTTCTGGACTATCAGGCTGCCATGGTCAACGGCACCAGTATAATCTGTATGAAAACAGCAGTTTATATTTTCTTGTTCCTAACATTTCTCTTCACTTACCATTTCTGTGATCCAGCTCAGAACTCTCCGTTTGCCATCATGCTTGATTCTAATGTTGTCTATATGTTGTCCAATTGGCTTCCATTTTGGTTTCTGCATTTACACAGAGTCATAGAGTATTAGTGCACAGACTGCACTGGCTATCAAGCACCCATCTGCTCTTCACCCATCTGTTCTGAGGAAGGGTCACCAGACCCGAAATGTTAATTCTGTTTTCTCCTCCACAGATGCTGCCAGACCTGCTGAGCTTTTCCTGCAACTTTGTTTTTGTTCCTGATTTACAGCATCCGCAGTTCTTTTGGTTTTTACCCATCTGCTCTTGTTCCATTTTCTAATACTTGGTCTAAAACCTTGTATGCTATGGAACTTTGAGTGATCATCTAAATACTTCTTAAATGTTGTATTGGTTCCTGCTTCTACCAACCTTTCAATCAGTGATTTCCAGAAACCTACTACCATTTAAACTTCCTGCCCATCACCTTCAATCTATGTCCCTGGTTATATGGCACACTTACTTAGGGGAAATGCATCTTCTTATCAATCCTTGCTATGCCCTTCATAATTTTGCAAACCTCATCAGATCCTCCTCAGCTTTTCCTACTTTAAGGAAAACAATTTCAGCCTAACTATTCTCTTTATAGCTGAAATGCTCCAGCCCAGGCAACATCCTGGTGAATCTCTTCCACAACCTCTCTAGCAATCATTTCACTTTTATAATGTGGCAAATAGATCTACATACAGTATTACAGCTGTGGCCTAATTAACATTATATAAAGCTCCATCATAACCCCTATGCTCTTGTATTTAATGATTTGACCAATAATTGTAAATGTCCCACAGGCTTTCTTAACCACCTTATCTACTTGTCCTGGCCTTTGAAGATCTATGGACATGCACACCAAGGCCCCGCTGATCTTCTGTACTTCCTAGGGTCTGACCAGTCATCATGTACTCCCCTGATTTGTTAGTCCTATCAAAATGCAACACCTCATTTTTTTTCAGGTTTAAATTCCACTGTTCAGCCCATCTGACCAACCTGTCTATATTGTCCTGTATTCTAAGGCTTTGTTCCTCACTATTTACCATGTTACCAATTTAGGTATCAACTGTAAACATATTGATCATTTCTCCTTCATTTATGTCTAGATCATTAAACAAAACCGCAAGAGAGCCATCACCAAACACAGTGGTACACCACTGGACACAGGTTTCTCGGCGTGAAGCAACCTTTGATCATTGTCTCCCGCCACTAAGCCAATTTTGGATCCAATTTATCAAAATGGCCCTAAATCTCATGGGCTGTTACATTCTTAGCCAGTCTCCCATGCGAGACTTTGTGAAGTTCATGTAAGCTACATCCTCTGCACTACAGTAATCCACATCTCTAGTCACCTCCTTGAAAACTCAATGACACCAGTCAGGTATGATTTCCCACCTAGAAAACCATGCTGACTATTCTTGATTAATCCTTATCTCTCCAAATGGAGATTCATTTTGTCCCTCAGAATTTTTTCCAATAGTGTTCCCTATCACTGATGCTAAACACGCTTTTTCAGAAATTCTTCAGAAAATTTCTGAAGAAGGGTCCAGACCCGAAACATCAGCTTTCCTGCTCCTCTGGTGCTGCCCGGCCTGCTGTGTTCATCCAGCTCTACACCTGGCCTATAGTTCCCCGGTTTATCCTTCTTAAACAATGGTACTACACTAGTTGTCATCCAATCAACTAGCATCCCTTCTATGGCCAAAGAAGAATGAACATTAATATCAGGGCCCCTGCAACTCCCTCTCTTTCCTCTCACAGCAGCATTGGAGTCATCTCATATGGGCCTTGATCTTAGCCAATTTTAAACCCACAAAACTCACTAATTTATCACTGACTTAAATCACTACTCACTGTTTTAAAATCACTAATACCTCCTTCCTGTCAATTGTAATTTGTTCAAGTATATCACAGTTCACTTCCCTGATTTCTATTACCTATATCATTCTTCTCTATTGTGAATACAGATGTAAAGTGCTCCACCAACAGTTTGCCACTTTGGTCCTTAATGAATATCACACTTTGTCTAGTTATCCTCTTGTCCACGATATACTTGGAAAATGCTTTCAGGTTTTCTTTTGTTTTTTATTGGTGGATGATGCTTCATGTCAACCATCCTTTTTGGAATTGGAGGATACACTGGATGCCTTTCCTGCTGCTAATTGTCTTTATTTTTCTCAGCTGAGGACCAGTGCTGATACATTCTTGTCTTGCCTGCACTACTGGCTGGGCTCATTGGCTACCAACAAGTCCTGGGAGTGGGTAGCAGAGCCATTCCAGCTGCTGCTGGGCTGGGTATTCCTGACTTTAATGGTAGTGAGAGGAAGTCAATTGTTTGTGACCAGTGGCGTTGACTCTTCATCCCAAGAAACAGGAATTTGCTCTGGGGATGACTGCCCTGAGGGATCTGATTTTTTGTAAAGAAGGCAGGAATGGCTTTGGCTGAAAGTCCCACTGATCGGCCTACAATTCCACAGCAAAGTAGAAACATACAGTATACTGAGCCTACTCAGTCTACTGAGTTCAGAAGAGTGGTGATCAGAAAATACTCTCCAGGCTTTTAACTCTCTGGAAAGAAGGGCCTAGTGAAATTGTCTCTGTTAGAATTAATGTTGATACGGCCACCTAGATCTCCTTATTCCCCTGAATAGTGACTGGCCTTCACCCGTTCCTCTCAAGTATCCACGTAAGATGCACTGATACTGACACAGGTTCCCATTAAATTGTGTTACCTTGGACAGTGGGCTAGTGGGATTCATTTTTCATAGCTATAGCAGGAGAATGAGATCACTATAGTCAATCCCACTACTTCCAAGAAAGCAGATAACAAACAGAAAAATGAGATAAGCCTCACCATTATGGGGAAATAGCTGAGCTTCAGGACAAGCAACTTTTCAAGTTAAAGAGCAGTTTGTTCTTCATAACGGATGGCCAATGGCTGGAAAGGATGTAACTCCCAAGGACAAACAAAAACTATGCACACATATCATTTACATAGAAATAAAGTCAAAATATCTCATAAAGCTGCTGCTGAGTAGAAACTGAAATAGGGCACATAACTGAACTGATATTGTACTTGAATTTATGCATTTTATACTGTGTTGCTTTATTTTAGAATGTTTGTTTCAGTGTAATTATAGACGTTCTCTTGAGAGTAAATGCTTGCTGGCATAAAAGCAAGGTTCTATATTAGCAACAACTTGATATCTGGGGCAGTTGAATACAATTCCCCAAAAAGGAAGCTTTATCCTCCAATTAAAGCAAACTGACAACTTTCAACAAACGTACCAAGGAATGTCTTCTCTTGAATTAAAACAAAAATATCTACAAATTGACTTTGAATAAACTACCACAATTTCCCCAAAGGACTCCTTGTTTTTGTTCATGAAGATCATAAATGAATGATTACATTTTGCTTGATATCTTCTGGCATATGATCAATATTTTTGCATCTTTGTGATAACATTGCAACACCCTCAGATATCACAAATTAATAATAGAACGACTAATCAAATAAAGTGTCTGCTGAGATTCACTCAGTAGTATCTTGGCTTCTAAGTCATAAGGCTAGAGTTCAAGTCCCACTGAAAGGTTTGAGCATGAAATTCAAGTGCAGAAAATCCAGTGCAGTAAGATGGGTGCATAGCACTGTAGGAGATGACATCTTTCAGGTGAGATACTAAACTAAGTCCCCAACTGCCTGCTTAGATGGGTATTTTTGTAAAAAATAATTATTTTGAACAGCAGATTTATCTCTTTTGCCCCGGCCAATATTTATTGCTGAAATAACATTGGGAAAACAAATAATTTTGTCAATACTTTATTCATGTTTCTGGATCTTGTTCTGCACAAATTAGCTCTCAGATTTCCTACAATAGAACAGTAACTACATTTCAAATTCGCATCATTGGCTGTAAAGCACATTGTGATGTCTCATTGTCATTAAAGTTCAATAAAAATGTAAATCTTTTTTTCTTATTTAACTTTGATTATATGCACTATTATGAAAAATGTCAGAGATGGGAATTTTTACTTCAGGTACCAATATCAGACATAATTTCTGAACAAGTACAGAATAATGTTCCCTCAACTCTGCTGCCACAAAAAAAGTTCCAACCCAAGCTCCAAACTTGCCAGATAAATCCAATGTGACTCGATTTTAGGAAAGTATACCCTTGTTTAACTTTTTAGAAAGAAACAGTATGGCAAAAGTTTGGAACCCTCTTCCACAGACACCAATTGATTCTGTATCAATTGTAATTTTTAAATCTGAGGTTGACAGAATTCTCTTATCCCAAGATGGTCACACGGAGTTGGGTTGTAGATAAATTATAATCTCATTGAATGACAGGACATGTACAAAGGGTTTAATGGCCTACTCCTATTATAATGTTCTTAAACCTCTCCTCCTCTCCACTTCTCTTTCTTCTTTTAAGAGGCTTCTTAAAGGCAATCTCTTTCACCAAACATTTGGCCATTTTGTGTAATATCTTCATATATGACTCGCCGTCAACTTTTGTTTGATAATATTCGTGTAAAGGACCTTTTGACATTTTGTTATGTCAAAGGTGCAATATAGATACAATGCCTCAACTCCAACACTTTTGGGACTGAGGCAGTGTCAGATTTCAAATATTTCCAGGTTTTGGATCAGGTTGGTAGGTAATTCAAGTCAAGCCAGTTGAGGCAGGGTCAAGAATCACTTGGACTGCAGGATGGAGTGGTATGGGATAGTAGCGTGCATAACAGTAAAGCTGATCTTTAGTCTGGAGCCAAGCTCCACTAATCCAGGACCAGACTGAAATGTCTAGGTACATTTTTTAAAATGTTATTCAATTAAAGTTGATGCATGAAATTTAATAAAAATACCCAGTTTTCAAACCATCGGTTTTTTGGTAGATGGATTTTAGGTACTCTAACTATACAAATTTTATTGTTGCATTTTTAAAAAATTGGTGGTATCCTTCATGTTCAACTTTTCTAAGGGGCATTGGAACAGGAGTCTCTGGATCGGGTCATTACTACAGTGAATTTTGGGGTTTATTAATGACCCAATCAAATCGAAAAAGAACCTTGGTAGCTTGTGACTATATTTAGTATTTATTCACTCTTGCTTTTCCAAGCTTAGGTAGCATAGATCTGGGTTAAGTAGGTAGGAATGTTTGGATTGTTTACATTTCAAGGGCAGGGTGTTTCCAGAGATCTGCATCTTCTAGACATAGCCATTCTAATATGTATTGGGTTTCACCAAGTGTTTCAATCATATTTTTCTTTTGGGGAGGGCTACATTTCGTTGCAACTTAAATCTAACAAAGACTGTTATGTTAGTTTGAATACTTCCTATGGCTCATTACCAGTGGTTAGTTCTAGTACATACATCTTTGGGTTCTCTGTACCTTGCCAAATTGCTCCCAGAATGGCTGAATATAGACCCATACAAGCTATAGTATAGCAGTACATATTTCTAAAAGTAGCCCTCCCATCAGCAAGGCTAAAATTTGTAAAGAATTTGTAAGACATTGAAAACTCAATGTATTAGCTTCAGCTGTCCCTCTCACAAAACTCCAGTAGATAGGAGTTGGGAGGGGCTGAATTCATAGCCTATCCATTCATCTATTGCACTCAAATGGCTTCACTCTTAATCATCAGTTCTCTGGTGCTATAACTTGCACAACAACGCCTCTTCTTCTTCTACCGGCTTAGGAGATTTGGCACGTCCACGAGGACCCTCACCAACTTTTACAAATGCATCACTGAAAGCATTCTATCCAGGTGCATAATGGCCTGGTATGCAACTGCTCTGCCCAGGACCGTAAGAAACTACAGAAAGTTGTGTGCACAGCCCAGACCATCACAGAAACCAACCTCCCATCCATGGACTCCATTTACACTTCTCGTTGCCACAGAAAAGCTGCCAACATCACCCTTCCCACCCCAGTAATGCTCCCTTCCTACCTCTTCCATTAGGCCGAAGATACAGAAGCTTGAACACTTGCGCCAACAGGTTCAAGAACAGCTTCTTCTCTGTCGTTATTAGGCTGCTGAATGGACTCTCTAACTTACAATAATGTTGATCTTGCTAATGTGGATCTTGGCTTGCGCACCTCTTGAGCAGTCGTAACCTTGTATTCCTTGCTCTGTCTAAGGACCCTATGATCTGTATGTCCTTGTTTGCTATGATCTGCCTGTATTGCTCACAAAACAAAGCTTTTCACTGTACTAAGGTTCATGTGACTGCAATAAATCAAATCAAATGGCGGCAGACAATGAACCCAAGGTAGGGATATGTTTCATGGCCTTGATTTTAGTATATTTTCAGAGAAAATTTTACAGCACAAGAACACTCTGCACATTTTACTCTTACCTCTTCACTGAATATGTTATACAGATGGTTCTATTTCTCTTTTCATTCTCCACTCTGTATTACCATAATGCTCTTTGCATTTTGGTAACTTTAAGATCTTTATATTCACTCGTTGATACAGTTCCTGAACCAAAATCAATCATCTTTATCCCTTTTACTCTGAATCTTAACTCACTCTAAATTTGTCAATTTCCATATGCTCACTACATGCTCCCCTTTAGAGAATGGAGATGCAGCTTTCTTTCTCACAAATAAATCTTTTGTGCTTTTTATTTTGTCAATTCTCTTTCCCTTGTCCTTGACTCTGTCGATGACATTATCAACTGATGTTTTTGACACCATTCATCAGCAGCTCCCTAGAACTTCAAACAAATATTGTGCTTCACCTTAGAACCTACATAATGGGACTGCAAACCTCACGCCTCACTCCATTGTCACACGTGCAGCCATAGAATCAAAGTAAGGTCAGATAATTGAATAATGCCAGTGCAGTCACTGCAGTAGTGGGTTGAAATTCAGTGTCAGTGAAAGTGGTAAGTGGGGAAGGGTGACAGGAAGATGTGATGCTGGATGACCATATCAGAGTGCTCCTGCACAGCCTCCAAAGTCATTATTTGTTGCAATTTTGTGCCTTTATAAAAGGCGAATGGGAATTAAAACTGAACACTTATGCCGGGGCTTTCCTAGTCATCTTCCGAGTTTAGCATTCCCTGAATAGGCAGATACCAGGATCTTGCTGGCATTCAAATGGCCGAGGACACGAGATGTGCAGGAAGTTAGAAAGCCAGCCTGCCAGCCCAAATGGTGTTCAGCAATAAGTGGACAACGCCAGACACTCTCAGAAAATCCCCATAATAGTTGCTCTGGGCAGAGACTAGGAGTCCCCATGTCCTGCAAGGAATTCTGCCCCTCATTGCCCTTGCAGTCACTTCACATTGCGAATGAATGCTGGAATCTGAAAGAATTGGAGCCAATGAGTTGTGGGTATTTACTCAATGGAAAGATTTGAAGTGATCTTGATTTTACCGCACTCAATTCCCCTAAACATGTCCTTTCCAGTGGAGGTGACTGAAAAGTTGTTAATAAATGGATTTAAAACGTACTTCTTTTGTAAAAAAAAATCCTCTCATTGTTTTAAACAATCTGGATAATGAATGTATTATTTTCAATCTGTTAGATAATTGAGACATTTACTTTTATTGATAAAAATCTATTTCAAATGAGAGCAATTGGAAAGTCAGCAACAGAGGGAAATACATAAAGCTCGGTAATTTATCGTGGAACCATGCACATCTTAAATCTGAATTTAGTTATAAACAAACACACTACAGGAAATACTGTAGCTACTGTTCGTACATACACACACAGAGAAAAACGCCGCTATATTGGGTTAAACCACTGGTACAAACAGAGAGTGCTGGACACCGAACTCAATGTTTCCAGCCTTTGATTCTTGACTTAACAGTTGCAGGGACCCCGTGATGCCGGGAAAGACAATCAGAAGGTGTCTCAGTTTCTTTCGGGTTTGAAGATTCATTCGTGAATACAAATTCAAATCCAAACAATGAATGAGATTTGTTTTTCCGGACCCGCGACCGTGTATTAGCATTGGGGACCGCAAACTGCAACTTCTGCAATTTTTAAAGCAGCAACCGATCGTTCCAAGTTCAATCAATTGCAGCAAAATCTTGCTCGTCCACTGAAGGACTCTACTTCAGCGCCTGTACTCCATTCAGTCAGGATCCAGCGTTGTGGGGAAGGCTCTATAAATAGACATTCGGCGTCCTCCCCCATTCAGAGCCACACACTTGGTTCCAGGAGCTCGATAAATTAGAGTACGCCTATACAGCACTTCCAACAGTCAGTCCTATACTGCTCCCTAATGCACACATGTATGGAGGGCGATGCGGTGAAAACGATACAACTATTACCGCTCAATGGCGAAACGAGGACTGGCCTTTAACAAGGAAGAAAAAAAAAGCCCCGAGTGATCAGTAGTTGGCTGTCTGCTGCGAAACTGCTGCAGTGCTTTCCCGAGTAATACCCAAAAGGGACTGGTGTGGATTAACATGTAGAAAGGGCAAAGCCAGATGTCAGATGAGCTTTACAGGAAGAACCAGGGCTGGGGGATCTGCAAGAGCTGCAGGAGGATGCTGCGACAAGTCGTGCACTCAGGGCTGAAGGGATGTTTCTACTGGTTGGGATTATTCGTGAGCAGGCATCCCGTCTTTTTCCTGACAGTCCCCTCCATCCTGTCCATCCTGTTCGGGGCGACCTTCCTTAATAAATTTCAGCGGGAAACTGACCTGGAGTTGCTGGTGGCGCCCAAGCACAGCCTGGCCAAGATCGAGAGGACCTTGGTGAACAGTCTGTTCTCCATCAACCAGTCCAAAAACAGCCTGTACTCGGACCTGCATACGCCGGGCAGATACGGCAGAGTGGTACTTACCTCCCTTTCGGGGGCTGACATCCTGGAGAGAGCCGATCAGATTTTGCAAATGCATAAAGCCGTGCTGGAGATGCGAGTGAACGGCTCGGGCTTCAGTTATTCTTTCTCTCATATCTGTATGTTGCGGAACAGTGACAAAAGGTGCGTGCTTGACGATATCATCGAAGTGTTGGAAGATCTTAGTCAAGCCGCGCTGTCTAATAATACCGCACCGAGGAAGTCACTGCGCTATCCTAATACTAAATTAAAGGTGAACCCTAATGTTCATTCTCTTGAGTGTGTATGTGTGTGTGTGGAGATTGTCGTTGCAAAAAGCTGTTGTTTTAATTGCTTCATTTCCCCCTCCCCCCCCAATTTTGATGCTGTTGCTTTATATTGGAGCTGGCTGGAGCCGAGTCCTGCTCACACCGCGGGGGCTTTTCCATTCTTTCATTTATAGACAGCAGGAAAATCAGGGGATGCCTTGTTTACTTTTCAGCCACAGAATTATGCCCTCAATAAGCAAAAAAAAACCCCTCCATTACCGATTCCCAAACAATCTTCAAGTAATTCAGACCAGCATAAAATGTGTTCATTGTAAACTGTTCGGGAAGTTGGTAATACTTTTCAGTATTATATGTCTCAAGATCAATATTGGGTATTCTGCTAACCCACGGCACTTTAAAGATATGAGATCGATGAAGGTGCTCGCACTCAGAGCTGCCTTTTCATTCAGGCAGCTGAATGATGTGTTGCAGAAAGGGATTTGTCTTGTCAGTCAGAATAAAAGAATAACAATATCGATTTTTTAATGGCTTCAAGTCCATTCCCACGGATATAGAGTTT
Source organism: Rhincodon typus (assembly GCF_021869965.1). NCBI lineage: Eukaryota > Metazoa > Chordata > Chondrichthyes > Orectolobiformes > Rhincodontidae > Rhincodon > Rhincodon typus. The sequence goes on from NW_025969294.1 coordinate 11,776, forward strand.
CATTTCCAGTTTGTTATTCAACAATTTAACTATTCTTTCCCTAAGATTCAGAGGCGTGTGTTTACGTTATGTGGAATGCAAATTGATGATTTTCTTCCACTCCCCAGAACTCAATAGTCCTGAACTTTGAGAACCATGCTCCCTCTGTTCCTTGCAGACTGTCACAGAGCTCAGTAGGGGACTAGCATATGCAAGGATTCCCAGGATAGCTGCAAGGTTCTTACGCACCTGCAATGCAGGAAGTTTTATAGGGCCTTTTAAAGTATTGGTTTGTGATAAATGTCCGCTTTCCTGTTAATATTGTGTTGATCAGAACATGATCAAAAATAATTATTAGTTGAACAATGCTTTTGCAGAATTTTATCTGCAAAGTAAGGAAAAACACAAGATCCAATTGATCAAAATCTCTGTACCTACACTCAAAACTCAGGCTGGAAAGTCAAATTGTAGGATGATAGCGAATTGAAATGGGCACCTCTTCAACTGTTGTCATATTCCTGTGCGAAGGATGCAAGAATGGAAGTTGGTTATTTAGAAAAGTGTATGAAAAGTTTACCGGTTTATTGACAGTATTAAATGAAAGAGAAATATTACATTTTGAGAGTTGCACTGTTAACTTGTCATTAGTTATTTAATAAGAGTTCACATTCAAAATGGTCATGAGTGTATTAAACAATTCCTAAAGTATCGCATTAGATTGTAGGTTTTGTATTCTTTGACAAGATTGATGTTGGTACAATATTTATGTTTGGACATTTTCCCTTTATGTTTAATTTTATGCTATACACAGTGGAATCATTTCAGGTTAACACCAATAACTTTGCTCACATTGAGATGGCACCTCATACGTTTTTGTAAGAGAGTTATTCAGTTTGAACTTTTCCAGTTAGGCTGTTAAAACTGGCCTTATGCTATTTGAAAGAGTCCCAGGACATAAGCCTACAATAATTGAAAATAAGGAGTGCCTGCCATTATTGGCTTGAGCAACATGATATATGAGCTAACTCATTATAAAGCATGATCAGCTATTATATAACATACATTCGTTTTAACAGTTGTGGCATGAACAGAAGTCATGTTAAAACAAAACAAATTAAATGGAAGGACGATTGGGTGTTATCCTGAACTGCTTAAAAGAGCTAATAAAGTCTTTTTTGTGCTGTTTGCATGAAATTGTTCTGGGCATCTTGCTAGTGGGTGAATGTGTCATTAAGCAGATCTTTTGTGTTATGTGAAGCTGCTGTTGGGAACACTTTTCCTGTGCATGAATTATCAGTAGGTATGTCTTGCTTACATACTCATATACAGGATTGTTTGTAAATTTAATTCACTGTTACCTGAAAAGTTATAGGTTAAAAAAACGCTATCTTTCTTCACTTGAAATGCTTCATTACCGCTGAAAGTGGCAAGATGGGGGGAATGCACATATCTATGAAAAGATGCATATATTGGAGTGAATTAAATTAATGTAATTCCAATGATAATAAAGACAACATGAATTATATTTATATAGCAAGGTGCTTCGAAGACTCTTAAACAACAAGTGTTGACACTGAGCTATATGTAGAGAGATAAGGGATGGTTTGGTCAAAGAGGTATGCTTAAAGGACCATTTTAAAGGAAAAGAGACACAGACAGGTAGAGAAAGTTTGGAAGGAAATTTCAGAGTTTAGGGCCTTGGCAATTGAAGATATACCCACCAATGGTAGCCTGCTTAAAATCAGGATGCTCAAGATGATGGACTTGAAAGAGTGCAAATATTTTGAGGGATTGCAAGGAAATTAAGTCGTCAAAAAGAATAGGGCCATAGAGGGATGTGAAGAACAAGGATAAGAATATTAAAATAATTAATCTAAGAGTCAGGGCAGGCCAGTGAGCACAGAAGTGATAAGTAAATGAGACTTAATTCAACCATAACAGTGCAGTTTTGGATGATTTCGTGTTTACATGACAAGTTGGTCAGGGTGCATTGGAATAGTCAAGCTAGGTGTATTAAAGGCAGTAAAGAAATAATATATATCATATCAAAATATCAATAAAATAAAGGCATAGTAGCATACAAGAATATCATTACTTGAGCTGTGTTAAATAATTTTGTGAGCAGGTTGCAGGGGTGTGGAATTACACCAAGTTAAAAAGCAGGATAGGTTGTTACCAGAATCAGTGGTCTTATTCAAGAAACAGTAGATGAGCTGTCCACAGATCATTTTCACCAACAACAGTATTAATGAGTGAATAGAAATGCCAGATACGTTTGAAAATTAGCTACGTATGACCAAAATTAACTTATTACATTTTATTTTCTTGAAAGACTGCATTTAAACAGTAATTGTGATGGTAGCCCTGATATATGGTGCTAATAGATGATACTGAATTCACTGGCGTGAGGGAGATGAATTAATATGAAAGGAAGAGATACAAAAATATGCCAAGAATTTTCTTTTTCTTTAATCATTTTTCTCAGCGTCAGGAGCAATATGTGCTCCAAGGCAGATAACCCAACTACATATGTCATTGATAGTAGGAACTGCAGATGCTGGAGAATCTGAGATAACAAGGTGTGGAGCTGGATGAACACAGCAGGCCAGGCAGCATCAGAGGAGCAGGAAAGCTGACGTTTCGGGCCTAGACCCATATGTCATTCAGTGTTTAAACCAAAGGAACAAGAGAATAGGAATAAAAGATATCAGGGAATCAACTGCATCATCCTTAATCTGTTTCATCATGGCCAACTGCACCAACCTCCTTCAACAGCCTTGTTGAATTTTTCACTGACTGCCCCTTTTCTATCTGATCAAACCTAAGGCAACATTTGCTGTGGTCTTTTCATTTCAACCCTGTGCTGTCAGCTCCGAAGGCTTCATTTTTAGCTGCTGTCTCTTCTTCATCTAATTCTGTCCATTGGCAAACTGTGTGTAGATCTGGAGTCAAGTTCTACATGCATTCTCATCTCTTTCACCTGTCTAAACTCACGGACTGCTTTTACAGCCTGTCTCACACCCAGTCTTGCATAAGCTGCAATTTCCTTCAGCCAAACAATCAGAAGACAGAAGCACTGAAAACAGCCAATGCTGGAGATCACAGCAGGTCAGACAGCATCCGTGGAGAGAGAGCAAGCTAAAATTTTCAGTCTAGATGACTCGAGAGAGCAAGCTAAAATTTTGAGTCTAGATGACTCTTCATCAGAGCTGTGATCTCCAGCATTTGTTGTTTTCAGTACAGGTTCCAGTATCTGCAATAATTTTCTCCTACAGATGACAAAAGCAATTGTCTGGGTACCGAAAATCAAGTTCTTTGTAATTATAACTCAATTACCAACATAAATCATACTGGTGACAGGCTTGTAACTTAGAACTGCCACTCATGCAAGTAAACACTAGGTACACCGTTATTATTCAACCACTAGTCAGATAATCTCCCACAACATTGTGCACAATAAGGCGGAGAATAATTGTCACTTCCTTACCCATCTGAAGTTGTCGTTTGAGATAACAAGGTGTAGAGCTGGATGAACACAGCAGGCCAAGCAGCATCATAGGAGCAGGAAGGCTGACGTTTCGGGCCTAGACCATTCATCAGAAATGGGGGAGGGGAAGGGGATTCTGAAATAAATAGGGAGAGAGGGGGAGGCGGATAGAAAATAGATAGAGGAGAAGATAGGTGGAGAGGAAACAGACATGTCAAAGAGGTGGGGATGGAGCCAGTAAAGGTGAGTGTAGGTGGGGAGGTAGGGAGGAGATAGGTCAGTCCAGGGAGGACGGACAGGTCAAGGGGGTGGGATGAGGTTAGTAGGTAGGAAATTGGGGTGTGGCTTGAGGTGGGAGGAGGGGCTAGGTGGGAGGAAGGACAGGTTAGGGAGGTGGGTACAAGCTGGGCTGGTTTTGGGATGTGGTAGGGGGAGGGGAGATTTTGAAGCTTGTGAAATCCACATTGATACCATTAGGCTGCAGGGTTCCCAAACGGAATATGAGTTGCTGTTCCTGCAACCTTTGGGTGGCATCGTTGTGGCACTGCAGGAGGCCCAGGATGGACATGTCGTCTGAGGAATGGGAGGGGGAGTTGAAATGGTTCGCGACTGGGAGATGCAGTTGTTTATTGCGAACCGAGGGTGATTTAGCGGTTTGGATCAGAAATTGGCTAGCTGTAAGAAG
>NW_025969295.1:0-15926 GCF_021869965.1 Rhincodon typus
CTTCTTACAGCTAGCCAATTTCTGATCCAAACCGCTAAATCACCCTCGGTTCGCAATAAACAACTGCATCTCCCAGTCGCGAACCATTTCAACTCCCCCTCCCATTCCTCAGACGACATGTCCATCCTGGGCCTCCTGCAGTGCCACAACGATGCCACCCAAAGGTTGCAGGAACAGCAACTCATATTCCGTTTGGGAACCCTGCAGCCTAATGGTATCAATGTGGATTTCACAAGCTTCAAAATCTCCCCTCCCCCTACCACATCCCAAAACCAGCCCAGCTTGTACCCACCTCCCTAACCTGTCCTTCCTCCCACCTAGCCCCTCCTCCCACCTCAAGCCACACCCCAATTTCCTACCTACTAACCTCATCCCACCCCCTTGACCTGTCCGTCCTCCCTGGACTGACCTATCTCCTCCCTACCTCCCCACCTACACTCACCTTTACTGGCTCCATCCCCACCTCTTTGACATGTCTGTTTCCTCTCCACCTATCTTCTCCTCTATCTATTTTCTATCCGCCTCCCCCTCTCTCCCTATTTATTTCAGAATCCCCTTCCCCTCCCCCATTTCTGATGAATGGTCTAGGCCCGAAACGTCAGCCTTCCTGCTCCTATGATGCTGCTTGGCCTGCTGTGTTCATCCAGCTCTACACCTTGTTATCTCAAACGACAACTTCAGATGGGTAAGGAAGTGACAATTATTCTCCGCCTTATTGTGCACAATGTTGTGGGAGATTATCTGACTAGTGGTTGAATAATAACGGTGTACCTAGTGTTTACTTGCATGAGTGGCAGTTCTAAGTTACAAGCCTGTCACCAGTATGATTTATGTTGGTAATTGAGTTATAATTACAAAGAACTTGATTTTCGGTACCCAGACAATTGCTTTTGTCATCTGTAGGAGAAAATTATTGCAGATACTGGAACCTGTACTGAAAACAACAAATGCTGGAGATCACAGCTCTGATGAAGAGTCATCTAGACTCAAAATTTTAGCTTGCTCTCTCGAGTCATCTAGACTGAAAATTTTAGCTTGCTCTCTCTCCACGGATGCTGTCTGACCTGCTGTGATCTCCAGCATTGGCTGTTTTCAGTGCTTCTGTCTTCTGATTGTTTGGCTGAAGGAAATTGCAGCTTATGCAAGACTGGGTGTGAGACAGGCTGTAAAAGCAGTCCGTGAGTTTAGACAGGTGAAAGAGATGAGAATGCATGTAGAACTTGACTCCAGATCTACACACAGTTTGCCAATGGACAGAATTAGATGAAGAAGAGACAGCAGCTAAAAATGAAGCCTTCGGAGCTGACAGCACAGGGTTGAAATGAAAAGACCACAGCAAATGTTGCCTTAGGTTTGATCAGATAGAAAAGGGGCAGTCAGTGAAAAATTCAACAAGGCTGTTGAAGGAGGTTGGTGCAGTTGGCCATGATGAAACAGATTAAGGATGATGCAGTTGATTCCCTGATATCTTTTATTCCTATTCTCTTGTTCCTTTGGTTTAAACACTGAATGACATATGGGTCTAGGCCCGAAACGTCAGCTTTCCTGCTCCTCTGATGCTGCCTGGCCTGCTGTGTTCATCCAGCTCCACACCTTGTTATCTCAGATTCTCCAGCATCTGCAGTTCCTACTATCAATGACATATGTAGTTGGGTTATCTGCCTTGGAGCACATATTGCTCCTGACGCTGAGAAAAATGATTAAAGAAAAAGAAAATTCTTGGCATATTTTTGTATCTCTTCCTTTCATATTAATTCATCTCCCTCACGCCAGTGAATTCAGTATCATCTATTAGCACCATATATCAGGGCTACCATCACAATTACTGTTTAAATGCAGTCTTTCAAGAAAATAAAATGTAATAAGTTAATTTTGGTCATACGTAGCTAATTTTCAAACGTATCTGGCATTTCTATTCACTCATTAATACTGTTGTTGGTGAAAATGATCTGTGGACAGCTCATCTACTGTTTCTTGAATAAGCCCACTGATTCTGGTAACAACCTATCCTGCTTTTTAACTTGGTGTAATTCCACACCCCTGCATCCTGCTCACAAAATTATTTAACACAGCTCAAGTAATGATATTCTTGTATGCTACTATGCCTTTATTTTATTGATATTTTGATATGATATATATTATTTCTTTACTGCCTTTAATACACCTAGCTTGACTATTCCAATGCACCCTGACCAACTTGTCATGTAAACACGAAATCATCCAAAACTGCACTGTTATGGTTGAATTAAGTCTCATTTACTTATCACTTCTGTGCTCACTGGCCTGCCCTGACTCTTAGATTAATTATTTTAATATTCTTATCCTTGTTCTTCACATCCCTCTATGGCCCTATTCTTTTTGACGACTTAATTTCCTTGCAATCCCTCAAAATATTTGCACTCTTTCAAGTCCATCATCTTGAGCATCCTGATTTTAAGCAGGCTACCATTGGTGGGTATATCTTCAATTGCCAAGGCCCTAAACTCTGAAATTTCCTTCCAAACTTTCTCTACCTGTCTGTGTCTCTTTTCCTTTAAAATGGTCCTTTAAGCATACCTCTTTGACCAAACCATCCCTTATCTCTCTACATATAGCTCAGTGTCAACACTTGTTGTTTAAGAGTCTTCGAAGCACCTTGCTATATAAATATAATTCATGTTGTCTTTATTATCATTGGAATTACATTAATTTAATTCACTCCAATATATGCATCTTTTCATAGATATGTGCATTCCCCCCATCTTGCCACTTTCAGCGGTAATGAAGCATTTCAAGTGAAGAAAGATAGCGTTTTTTTAACCTATAACTTTTCAGGTAACAGTGAATTAAATTTACAAACAATCCTGTATATGAGTATGTAAGCAAGACATACCTACTGATAATTCATGCACAGGAAAAGTGTTCCCAACAGCAGCTTCACATAACACAAAAGATCTGCTTAATGACACATTCACCCACTAGCAAGATGCCCAGAACAATTTCATGCAAACAGCACAAAAAAGACTTTATTAGCTCTTTTAAGCAGTTCAGGATAACACCCAATCGTCCTTCCATTTAATTTGTTTTGTTTTAACATGACTTCTGTTCATGCCACAACTGTTAAAACGAATGTATGTTATATAATAGCTGATCATGCTTTATAATGAGTTAGCTCATATATCATGTTGCTCAAGCCAATAATGGCAGGCACTCCTTATTTTCAATTATTGTAGGCTTATGTCCTGGGACTCTTTCAAATAGCATAAGGCCAGTTTTAACAGCCTAACTGGAAAAGTTCAAACTGAATAACTCTCTTACAAAAACGTATGAGGTGCCATCTCAATGTGAGCAAAGTTATTGGTGTTAACCTGAAATGATTCCACTGTGTATAGCATAAAATTAAACATAAAGGGAAAATGTCCAAACATAAATATTGTACCAACATCAATCTTGTCAAAGAATACAAAACCTACAATCTAATGCGATACTTTAGGAATTGTTTAATACACTCATGACCATTTTGAATGTGAACTCTTATTAAATAACTAATGACAAGTTAACAGTGCAACTCTCAAAATGTAATATTTCTCTTTCATTTAATACTGTCAATAAACCGGTAAACTTTTCATACACTTTTCTAAATAACCAACTTCCATTCTTGCATCCTTCGCACAGGAATATGACAACAGTTGAAGAGGTGCCCATTTCAATTCGCTATCATCCTACAATTTGACTTTCCAGCCTGAGTTTTGAGTGTAGGTACAGAGATTTTGATCAATTGGATCTTGTGTTTTTCCTTACTTTGCAGATAAAATTCTGCAAAAGCATTGTTCAACTAATAATTATTTTTGATCATGTTCTGATCAACACAATATTAACAGGAAAGCGGACATTTATCACAAACCAATACTTTAAAAGGCCCTATAAAACTTCCTGCATTGCAGGTGCGTAAGAACCTTGCAGCTATCCTGGGAATCCTTGCATATGCTAGTCCCCTACTGAGCTCTGTGACAGTCTGCAAGGAACAGAGGGAGCATGGTTCTCAAAGTTCAGGACTATTGAGTTCTGGGGAGTGGAAGAAAATCATCAATTTGCATTCCACATAACGTAAACACACGCCTCTGAATCTTAGGGAAAGAATAGTTAAATTGTTGAATAACAAACTGGAAATGAAACTCTATATCCGTGGGAATGGACTTGAAGCCATTAAAAAATCGATATTGTTATTCTTTTATTCTGACTGACAAGACAAATCCCTTTCTGCAACACATCATTCAGCTGCCTGAATGAAAAGGCAGCTCTGAGTGCGAGCACCTTCATCGATCTCATATCTTTAAAGTGCCGTGGGTTAGCAGAATACCCAATATTGATCTTGAGACATATAATACTGAAAAGTATTACCAACTTCCCGAACAGTTTACAATGAACACATTTTATGCTGGTCTGAATTACTTGAAGATTGTTTGGGAATCGGTAATGGAGGGGTTTTTTTTTGCTTATTGAGGGCATAATTCTGTGGCTGAAAAGTAAACAAGGCATCCCCTGATTTTCCTGCTGTCTATAAATGAAAGAATGGAAAAGCCCCCGCGGTGTGAGCAGGACTCGGCTCCAGCCAGCTCCAATATAAAGCAACAGCATCAAAATTGGGGGGGGAGGGGGAAATGAAGCAATTAAAACAACAGCTTTTTGCAACGACAATCTCCACACACACACATACACACTCAAGAGAATGAACATTAGGGTTCACCTTTAATTTAGTATTAGGATAGCGCAGTGACTTCCTCGGTGCGGTATTATTAGACAGCGCGGCTTGACTAAGATCTTCCAACACTTCGATGATATCGTCAAGCACGCACCTTTTGTCACTGTTCCGCAACATACAGATATGAGAGAAAGAATAACTGAAGCCCGAGCCGTTCACTCGCATCTCCAGCACGGCTTTATGCATTTGCAAAATCTGATCGGCTCTCTCCAGGATGTCAGCCCCCGAAAGGGAGGTAAGTACCACTCTGCCGTATCTGCCCGGCGTATGCAGGTCCGAGTACAGGCTGTTTTTGGACTGGTTGATGGAGAACAGACTGTTCACCAAGGTCCTCTCGATCTTGGCCAGGCTGTGCTTGGGCGCCACCAGCAACTCCAGGTCAGTTTCCCGCTGAAATTTATTAAGGAAGGTCGCCCCGAACAGGATGGACAGGATGGAGGGGACTGTCAGGAAAAAGACGGGATGCCTGCTCACGAATAATCCCAACCAGTAGAAACATCCCTTCAGCCCTGAGTGCACGACTTGTCGCAGCATCCTCCTGCAGCTCTTGCAGATCCCCCAGCCCTGGTTCTTCCTGTAAAGCTCATCTGACATCTGGCTTTGCCCTTTCTACATGTTAATCCACACCAGTCCCTTTTGGGTATTACTCGGGAAAGCACTGCAGCAGTTTCGCAGCAGACAGCCAACTACTGATCACTCGGGGCTTTTTTTTTCTTCCTTGTTAAAGGCCAGTCCTCGTTTCGCCATTGAGCGGTAATAGTTGTATCGTTTTCACCGCATCGCCCTCCATACATGTGTGCATTAGGGAGCAGTATAGGACTGACTGTTGGAAGTGCTGTATAGGCGTACTCTAATTTATCGAGCTCCTGGAACCAAGTGTGTGGCTCTGAATGGGGGAGGACGCCGAATGTCTATTTATAGAGCCTTCCCCACAACGCTGGATCCTGACTGAATGGAGTACAGGCGCTGAAGTAGAGTCCTTCAGTGGACGAGCAAGATTTTGCTGCAATTGATTGAACTTGGAACGATCGGTTGCTGCTTTAAAAATTGCAGAAGTTGCAGTTTGCGGTCCCCAATGCTAATACACGGTCGCGGGTCCGGAAAAACAAATCTCATTCATTGTTTGGATTTGAATTTGTATTCACGAATGAATCTTCAAACCCGAAAGAAACTGAGACACCTTCTGATTGTCTTTCCCGGCATCACGGGGTCCCTGCAACTGTTAAGTCAAGAATCAAAGGCTGGAAACATTGAGTTCGGTGTCCAGCACTCTCTGTTTGTACCAGTGGTTTAACCCAATATAGCGGCGTTTTTCTCTGTGTGTGTATGTACGAACAGTAGCTACAGTATTTCCTGTAGTGTGTTTGTTTATAACTAAATTCAGATTTAAGATGTGCATGGTTCCACGATAAATTACCGAGCTTTATGTATTTCCCTCTGTTGCTGACTTTCCAATTGCTCTCATTTGAAATAGATTTTTATCAATAAAAGTAAATGTCTCAATTATCTAACAGATTGAAAATAATACATTCATTATCCAGATTGTTTAAAACAATGAGAGGATTTTTTTTTACAAAAGAAGTACGTTTTAAATCCATTTATTAACAACTTTTCAGTCACCTCCACTGGAAAGGACATGTTTAGGGGAATTGAGTGCGGTAAAATCAAGATCACTTCAAATCTTTCCATTGAGTAAATACCCACAACTCATTGGCTCCAATTCTTTCAGATTCCAGCATTCATTCGCAATGTGAAGTGACTGCAAGGGCAATGAGGGGCAGAATTCCTTGCAGGACATGGGGACTCCTAGTCTCTGCCCAGAGCAACTATTATGGGGATTTTCTGAGAGTGTCTGGCGTTGTCCACTTATTGCTGAACACCATTTGGGCTGGCAGGCTGGCTTTCTAACTTCCTGCACATCTCGTGTCCTCGGCCATTTGAATGCCAGCAAGATCCTGGTATCTGCCTATTCAGGGAATGCTAAACTCGGAAGATGACTAGGAAAGCCCCGGCATAAGTGTTCAGTTTTAATTCCCATTCGCCTTTTATAAAGGCACAAAATTGCAACAAATAATGACTTTGGAGGCTGTGCAGGAGCACTCTGATATGGTCATCCAGCATCACATCTTCCTGTCACCCTTCCCCACTTACCACTTTCACTGACACTGAATTTCAACCCACTACTGCAGTGACTGCACTGGCATTATTCAATTATCTGACCTTACTTTGATTCTATGGCTGCACGTGTGACAATGGAGTGAGGCGTGAGGTTTGCAGTCCCATTATGTAGGTTCTAAGGTGAAGCACAATATTTGTTTGAAGTTCTAGGGAGCTGCTGATGAATGGTGTCAAAAACATCAGTTGATAATGTCATCGACAGAGTCAAGGACAAGGGAAAGAGAATTGACAAAATAAAAAGCACAAAAGATTTATTTGTGAGAAAGAAAGCTGCATCTCCATTCTCTAAAGGGGAGCATGTAGTGAGCATATGGAAATTGACAAATTTAGAGTGAGTTAAGATTCAGAGTAAAAGGGATAAAGATGATTGATTTTGGTTCAGGAACTGTATCAAGGAGTGAATATAAAGATCTTAAAGTTACCAAAATGCAAAGAGCATTATGGTAATACAGAGTGGAGAATGAAAAGAGAAATAGAACCATCTGTATAACATATTCAGTGAAGAGGTAAGAGTAAAATGTGCAGAGTGTTCTTGTGCTGTAAAATTTTCTCTGAAAATATACTAAAATCAAGGCCATGAAACATATCCCTACCTTGGGTTCATTGTCTGCCGCCATTTGATTTGATTTATTGCAGTCACATGAACCTTAGTACAGTGAAAAGCTTTGTTTTGTGAGCAATACAGGCAGATCATAGCAAACAAGGACATACAGATCATAGGGTCCTTAGACAGAGCAAGGAATACAAGGTTACGACTGCTCAAGAGGTGCGCAAGCCAAGATCCACATTAGCAAGATCAACATTATTGTAAGTTAGAGAGTCCATTCAGCAGCCTAATAACGACAGAGAAGAAGCTGTTCTTGAACCTGTTGGCGCAAGTGTTCAAGCTTCTGTATCTTCGGCCTAATGGAAGAGGTAGGAAGGGAGCATTACTGGGGTGGGAAGGGTGATGTTGGCAGCTTTTCTGTGGCAACGAGAAGTGTAAATGGAGTCCATGGATGGGAGGTTGGTTTCTGTGATGGTCTGGGCTGTGCACACAACTTTCTGTAGTTTCTTACGGTCCTGGGCAGAGCAGTTGCATACCAGGCCATTATGCACCTGGATAGAATGCTTTCAGTGATGCATTTGTAAAAGTTGGTGAGGGTCCTCGTGGACGTGCCAAATCTCCTAAGCCGGTAGAAGAAGAAGAGGCGTTGTTGTGCAAGTTATAGCACCAGAGAACTGATGATTAAGAGTGAAGCCATTTGAGTGCAATAGATGAATGGATAGGCTATGAATTCAGCCCCTCCCAACTCCTATCTACTGGAGTTTTGTGAGAGGGACAGCTGAAGCTAATACATTGAGTTTTCAATGTCTTACAAATTCTTTACAAATTTTAGCCTTGCTGATGGGAGGGCTACTTTTAGAAATATGTACTGCTATACTATAGCTTGTATGGGTCTATATTCAGCCATTCTGGGAGCAATTTGGCAAGGTACAGAGAACCCAAAGATGTATGTACTAGAACTAACCACTGGTAATGAGCCATAGGAAGTATTCAAACTAACATAACAGTCTTTGTTAGATTTAAGTTGCAACGAAATGTAGCCCTCCCCAAAAGAAAAATATGATTGAAACACTTGGTGAAACCCAATACATATTAGAATGGCTATGTCTAGAAGATGCAGATCTCTGGAAACACCCTGCCCTTGAAATGTAAACAATCCAAACATTCCTACCTACTTAACCCAGATCTATGCTACCTAAGCCTGGAAAAGCAAGAGTGAATAAATACTAAATATAGTCACAAGCTACCAAGGTTCTTTTTCGATTTGATTGGGTCATTAATAAACCCCAAAATTCACTGTAGTAATGACCCGATCCAGAGACTCCTGTTCCAATGCCCCTTAGAAAAGTTGAACATGAAGGATACCACCAATTTTTTAAAAATGCAACAATAAAATTTGTATAGTTAGAGTACCTAAAATCCATCTACCAAAAAACCGATGGTTTGAAAACTGGGTATTTTTATTAAATTTCATGCATCAACTTTAATTGAATAACATTTTAAAAAATGTACCTAGACATTTCAGTCTGGTCCTGGATTAGTGGAGCTTGGCTCCAGACTAAAGATCAGCTTTACTGTTATGCACGCTACTATCCCATACCACTCCATCCTGCAGTCCAAGTGATTCTTGACCCTGCCTCAACTGGCTTGACTTGAATTACCTACCAACCTGATCCAAAACCTGGAAATATTTGAAATCTGACACTGCCTCAGTCCCAAAAGTGTTGGAGTTGAGGCATTGTATCTATATTGCACCTTTGACATAACAAAATGTCAAAAGGTCCTTTACACGAATATTATCAAACAAAAGTTGACGGCGAGTCATATATGAAGATATTACACAAAATGGCCAAATGTTTGGTGAAAGAGATTGCCTTTAAGAAGCCTCTTAAAAGAAGAAAGAGAAGTGGAGAGGAGGAGAGGTTTAAGAACATTATAATAGGAGTAGGCCATTAAACCCTTTGTACATGTCCTGTCATTCAATGAGATTATAATTTATCTACAACCCAACTCCGTGTGACCATCTTGGGATAAGAGAATTCTGTCAACCTCAGATTTAAAAATTACAATTGATACAGAATCAATTGGTGTCTGTGGAAGAGGGTTCCAAACTTTTGCCATACTGTTTCTTTCTAAAAAGTTAAACAAGGGTATACTTTCCTAAAATCGAGTCACATTGGATTTATCTGGCAAGTTTGGAGCTTGGGTTGGAACTTTTTTTGTGGCAGCAGAGTTGAGGGAACATTATTCTGTACTTGTTCAGAAATTATGTCTGATATTGGTACCTGAAGTAAAAATTCCCATCTCTGACATTTTTCATAATAGTGCATATAATCAAAGTTAAATAAGAAAAAAAGATTTACATTTTTATTGAACTTTAATGACAATGAGACATCACAATGTGCTTTACAGCCAATGATGCGAATTTGAAATGTAGTTACTGTTCTATTGTAGGAAATCTGAGAGCTAATTTGTGCAGAACAAGATCCAGAAACATGAATAAAGTATTGACAAAATTATTTGTTTTCCCAATGTTATTTCAGCAATAAATATTGGCCGGGGCAAAAGAGATAAATCTGCTGTTCAAAATAATTATTTTTTACAAAAATACCCATCTAAGCAGGCAGTTGGGGACTTAGTTTAGTATCTCACCTGAAAGATGTCATCTCCTACAGTGCTATGCACCCATCTTACTGCACTGGATTTTCTGCACTTGAATTTCATGCTCAAACCTTTCAGTGGGACTTGAACTCTAGCCTTATGACTTAGAAGCCAAGATACTACTGAGTGAATCTCAGCAGACACTTTATTTGATTAGTCGTTCTATTATTAATTTGTGATATCTGAGGGTGTTGCAATGTTATCACAAAGATGCAAAAATATTGATCATATGCCAGAAGATATCAAGCAAAATGTAATCATTCATTTATGATCTTCATGAACAAAAACAAGGAGTCCTTTGGGGAAATTGTGGTAGTTTATTCAAAGTCAATTTGTAGATATTTTTGTTTTAATTCAAGAGAAGACATTCCTTGGTACGTTTGTTGAAAGTTGTCAGTTTGCTTTAATTGGAGGATAAAGCTTCCTTTTTGGGGAATTGTATTCAACTGCCCCAGATATCAAGTTGTTGCTAATATAGAACCTTGCTTTTATGCCAGCAAGCATTTACTCTCAAGAGAACGTCTATAATTACACTGAAACAAACATTCTAAAATAAAGCAACACAGTATAAAATGCATAAATTCAAGTACAATATCAGTTCAGTTATGTGCCCTATTTCAGTTTCTACTCAGCAGCAGCTTTATGAGATATTTTGACTTTATTTCTATGTAAATGATATGTGTGCATAGTTTTTGTTTGTCCTTGGGAGTTACATCCTTTCCAGCCATTGGCCATCCGTTATGAAGAACAAACTGCTCTTTAACTTGAAAAGTTGCTTGTCCTGAAGCTCAGCTATTTCCCCATAATGGTGAGGCTTATCTCATTTTTCTGTTTGTTATCTGCTTTCTTGGAAGTAGTGGGATTGACTATAGTGATCTCATTCTCCTGCTATAGCTATGAAAAATGAATCCCACTAGCCCACTGTCCAAGGTAACACAATTTAATGGGAACCTGTGTCAGTATCAGTGCATCTTACGTGGATACTTGAGAGGAACGGGTGAAGGCCAGTCACTATTCAGGGGAATAAGGAGATCTAGGTGGCCGTATCAACATTAATTCTAACAGAGACAATTTCACTAGGCCCTTCTTTCCAGAGAGTTAAAAGCCTGGAGAGTATTTTCTGATCACCACTCTTCTGAACTCAGTAGACTGAGTAGGCTCAGTATACTGTATGTTTCTACTTTGCTGTGGAATTGTAGGCCGATCAGTGGGACTTTCAGCCAAAGCCATTCCTGCCTTCTTTACAAAAAATCAGATCCCTCAGGGCAGTCATCCCCAGAGCAAATTCCTGTTTCTTGGGATGAAGAGTCAACGCCACTGGTCACAAACAATTGACTTCCTCTCACTACCATTAAAGTCAGGAATACCCAGCCCAGCAGCAGCTGGAATGGCTCTGCTACCCACTCCCAGGACTTGTTGGTAGCCAATGAGCCCAGCCAGTAGTGCAGGCAAGACAAGAATGTATCAGCACTGGTCCTCAGCTGAGAAAAATAAAGACAATTAGCAGCAGGAAAGGCATCCAGTGTATCCTCCAATTCCAAAAAGGATGGTTGACATGAAGCATCATCCACCAATAAAAAACAAAAGAAAACCTGAAAGCATTTTCCAAGTATATCGTGGACAAGAGGATAACTAGACAAAGTGTGATATTCATTAAGGACCAAAGTGGCAAACTGTTGGTGGAGCACTTTACATCTGTATTCACAATAGAGAAGAATGATATAGGTAATAGAAATCAGGGAAGTGAACTGTGATATACTTGAACAAATTACAATTGACAGGAAGGAGGTATTAGTGATTTTAAAACAGTGAGTAGTGATTTAAGTCAGTGATAAATTAGTGAGTTTTGTGGGTTTAAAATTGGCTAAGATCAAGGCCCATATGAGATGACTCCAATGCTGCTGTGAGAGGAAAGAGAGGGAGTTGCAGGGGCCCTGATATTAATGTTCATTCTTCTTTGGCCATAGAAGGGATGCTAGTTGATTGGATGACAACTAGTGTAGTACCATTGTTTAAGAAGGATAAACCGGGGAACTATAGGCCAGGTGTAGAGCTGGATGAACACAGCAGGCCGGGCAGCACCAGAGGAGCAGGAAAGCTGATGTTTCGGGTCTGGACCCTTCTTCAGAAATTTTCTGAAGAATTTCTGAAAAAGCGTGTTTAGCATCAGTGATAGGGAACACTATTGGAAAAAATTCTGAGGGACAAAATGAATCTCCATTTGGAGAGATAAGGATTAATCAAGAATAGTCAGCATGGTTTTCTAGGTGGGAAATCATACCTGACTGGTGTCATTGAGTTTTCAAGGAGGTGACTAGAGATGTGGATTACTGTAGTGCAGAGGATGTAGCTTACATGAACTTCACAAAGTCTCGCATGGGAGACTGGCTAAGAATGTAACAGCCCATGAGATTTAGGGCCATTTTGATAAATTGGATCCAAAATTGGCTTAGTGGCGGGAGACAATGATCAAAGGTTGCTTCACGCCGAGAAACCTGTGTCCAGTGGTGTACCACTGTGTTTGGTGATGGCTCTCTTGCGGTTTTGTTTAATGATCTAGACATAAATGAAGGAGAAATGATCAATATGTTTACAGTTGATACCTAAATTGGTAACATGGTAAATAGTGAGGAACAAAGCCTTAGAATACAGGACAATATAGACAGGTTGGTCAGATGGGCTGAACAGTGGAATTTAAACCTGAAAAAAAATGAGGTGTTGCATTTTGATAGGACTAACAAATCAGGGGAGTACATGATGACTGGTCAGACCCTAGGAAGTACAGAAGATCAGCGGGGCCTTGGTGTGCATGTCCATAGATCTTCAAAGGCCAGGACAAGTAGATAAGGTGGTTAAGAAAGCCTGTGGGACATTTACAATTATTGGTCAAATCATTAAATACAAGAGCATAGGGGTTATGATGGAGCTTTATATAATGTTAATTAGGCCACAGCTGTAATACTGTATGTAGATCTATTTGCCACATTATAAAAGTGAAATGATTGCTAGAGAGGTTGTGGAAGAGATTCACCAGGATGTTGCCTGGGCTGGAGCATTTCAGCTATAAAGAGAATAGTTAGGC
Organism: Rhincodon typus; assembly: GCF_021869965.1. Lineage (NCBI taxonomy): Eukaryota > Metazoa > Chordata > Chondrichthyes > Orectolobiformes > Rhincodontidae > Rhincodon > Rhincodon typus. The sequence goes on from NW_025969295.1 coordinate 13,210, forward strand.
TGAAATTGTTTTCCTTAAAGTAGGAAAAGCTGAGGAGGATCTGATGAGGTTTGCAAAATTATGAAGGGCATAGCAAGGATTGATAAGAAGATGCATTTCCCCTAAGTAAGTGTGCCATATAACCAGGGACATAGATTGAAGGTGATGGGCAGGAAGTTTAAATGGTAGTAGGTTTCTGGAAATCACTGATTGAAAGGTTGGTAGAAGCAGGAACCAATACAACATTTAAGAAGTATTTAGATGATCACTCAAAGTTCCATAGCATACAAGGTTTTAGACCAAGTATTAGAAAATGGAACAAGAGCAGATGGGTAAAAACCAAAAGAACTGCGGATGCTGTAAATCAGGAACAAAAACAAAGTTGCAGGAAAAGCTCAGCAGGTCTGGCAGCATCTGTGGAGGAGAAAACAGAATTAACATTTCGGGTCTGGTGACCCTTCCTCAGAACAGATGGGTGAAGAGCAGATGGGTGCTTGACAGCCAGTGCAGTCTGTGCACTAATACTCTATGACTCTGTGTAAATGCAGAAACCAAAATGGAAGCCAATTGGACAACATATAGACAACATTAGAATCAAGCATGATGGCAAACGGAGAGTTCTGAGCTGGATCACAGAAATGGTAAGTGAAGAGAAATGTTAGGAACAAGAAAATATAAACTGCTGTTTTCATACAGATTATACTGGTGCCGTTGACCATGGCAGCCTGATAGTCCAGAAACCTGACTAGAAAAATTCGAATAGGGACTGATGAGAAGCCACCAAGATTGGAGGACAATTCTAATGTAAACTATATATAGATATGTTTAAATATTATTAATTTCAAGTTTAGGATTGTGGGGTCAAGAGGTCTAAAACACAGAAAAATGCCCTTCAGCCCGTCATGTTTACACTGGTCAAAAACAACCACTTAACTATTCTAATCCAATTTTTCAGCACTCAGTCTATAACCTGTATGCCTTTGCATTGCAAGTTTGGCTAAATACTTCTTAAATGATATGAGGCTTTCTGCCCCTATCACTGCCTCTGCTTTTTGAATAACCATGAGTTTTCTGTGTGTCTGAATAATTAACTTGTAAATATTTCTGTAGCCACGGTGATTTCTTTAGACATAGGTTTGAAACCTGGCTTTAAAATTAATGTGCACATTGGTGGAGTTTTACCTGAGCAAGATGAACAAACTCCAGGTTTGAAGATCAGGAGAGATTTTATTTTAAGCTTAAGGGAAACAACCATTGTATATAGAGAGACAGGTTTACTTTAGTTTTTAGAGTGTGGAGCAGTGCTGCAAAGTCCTTGGAATGTGAAGGACGTATGGAGCAATGCTCCTGAGAAAGGAAGGACATATAGGTCACCTTAGAATGAAGAGTTAGTGTAGTCTCAGACCATGAAAATAATTACTTAAAGCTGAGTCCATTTAAGCATATGTATCTAAAAGTTGAAGTCACAAGTGAATTACACCTACCAACATGTTCAATATAGCCACTCTGGTGTGAGTTTTATACGGAAAGTGCTTTTGGTATTGTACCAGGGGTGTGTTTTGAGTATTATACAAAAGTTATTTTATTTCTTTTCAATTTATAAAGGAATAGTTTGCTGTAATTTACTATTTATATGCTTTTACTGTATGTTTATATATCTTTAAATTTGAATTTTAAGTAGATGGTTCAGTTTATTTCATCTTAATTTCTTTTCTGCTTATGCTTATGTGTCAGCAAGAGACCACTTTGTTAAAAACAAAACAAATCAAAATATGATCAATCAAGTCAGGTTTCTGTCTGGGATCTGACTTGTCTGGTCAATACATTGGTAGGGATCATAACGCAATGTTGCACTTTATGACCTGAGAAAGGATGTGGAGGCTGCAATATACTTCCATAGGCTGTATCATATCTTGATAGGAATTCTGGATTTGTTTTCTTGTTTTGTGCCTATGTATAATGCAGTTTTGTTTTGTACCTATGCGTAATTCAATAAGTTCGATAAACTTTTGTGATGCAATTAAGGGGAAGCACACACTGCTGCTAATGTGGGATAGATTTTATTGTGAACTTGAGACCTCAATGCTGGGACTAACTAAAGGTCCTGAACTTGAATTTACCAGCAATGAGACTAGCTGGGTGATCTCACAAGAGCCAGTCTCTTAAATGGACCCACTGTCCATTCAAGGATGGCAGGCAAGTTGGAGAGTTAGTAAGCTGGTTCTTAAGCCTTAGCAATGTCATTAGGAGAGGTAGAACATAGAACATAGAACATAGAACATTACAGCACAGTACAGGCCCTTCGGCCCTCGATGTTGCGCCGACCTGTGAAACCAATCTGAAGCCCATCTAACCTAAACTATTCCATTATCATCCATATGTTTATCCAATGACCATTTAAATGCCCTTAAAGTGGGCGAATCTACTATTTTTGCAGGCAGAGCATTCCACGCCCTTACTACTCTCTGAGTAAAGAACCTACCTCTGACATCTGTCCTATATCTATCACCCCTCAATTTAAAGCAATGTCCCCTCGTGCTAGCCATCACCATCCGAGGAAAAAGGCTCCCACTGTCCACCCTATCTAATCCTCTGATCATCTTGTATGTCTCTATCAAGTCACCTCTTAACCTTCTTCTCTCTAACGAAAACAGCCTCAAGACCCTCAGCCTTTCCTCATAAGACCTTCCCTCCATACCAGGCAACATCCTGGTAAATCTCCTCTGCACCCTTTCCAA
>NW_025969296.1:0-15904 GCF_021869965.1 Rhincodon typus
GACCAGCACCTCACATAAGTGCACAGCCTAGGCCACGAGAGGGCTCCCTTGAGACGCTAGCAACAACTTCCTGGAATCTATCGAAATATCGACCATGAAGTTGTCAAAACTTATCTCCCTTTTCCTCATCCTATTTGGGGCATTTGGCTCAGTGGACGCCATCTGCTTCTAGTACCTCCACAACAACAACAACAACTTGAATTTCTATAGCATGTTTAACACAGCAAAACGTCTCAAGGCACTTCACATGTTTGTTGAATGAACCGCCAGTGGAAGTGGTAGAGGCTGGTACAACTGCAACATTTAAAAGGCATAGAGAGATAGAATCCTACAGCACAGAAACAGACCCTTCAGTTCAACCAGTCCATGCTGAACATAATCCCAAACTAAATTAGCTCCTGGCCCATATCCCTCCAAACCTTTTCTCTTCATGTACTTATCCAAATGTCTTCTAAATGTTGTAACTGTACCCACATCCTCCACTTCCTCAGAAAGTTCATTCCACACATGAACCACTCTCTGTAAAAAAATTAGCCCCCATGTCTTTTTTAAACCTCTCTCTTCTCACCTTAAAAATGTGTCCCCTCGTCTTGAAATCCCCCACCATAGGGAAAAGACAACTACCATTAACTCTGCCTTTACCTCTCATGATTTTATAAACTTCTATCAGGTTACCTCTCAACTCAAATGCTCCAGTGAAAAAAGCCCCAGCCTATCCAGCTTTTCCTTTTCACTCAAACCTTCCACATCCGGCAACATCCTGGTAAATCACTTCTGAACCCTCTCCTTCTTGATAATACCCTTCCTATATCTGGGTGACCAGAACTGGTCACAGTATTCCAGAAGAGGCCTCACCAATGTCCTGTACAATTTCAACATGACATCCACCTCCTGTGCTCAAAGGACTGGACAATGAAGGCAAGTGTGCCAAACGCCTTTTTAACCACCTTGTCTATATATGATGCAAACTTCAACGAATTATGTACTTGCACCCCTATTCCCTCTGTTCTACAACATAATAAAGGCCCTACAATTAATCACATAAGCCCTGCCCTTGTTTGTTGCACCAAAATGCAATACCTCACATTTATCCAGATTGAACTCCATCTGCCATTTTCCAGCCCATTGATCCATTTGAACAAGATCCCTTTGTAATCTTAGAAAACCATCTTCACTGTCTACAATGCCACTAATTTTAGTGTCATCTGCAAACTTACTAACCATGCCTTCTATATTCTCATCCAAATCATTTATATAAATGACAAACAAAAGAGGACCCAGAACCGAACACTTCTGGTGACAGGCCTCCAGTCAGAAAAGCAACCCTCCACCATTACTCTCTGTCTCCTGCTGTTAAGCCAATTATGTATCCAATTGGCAAGCTCATCCTTAATGCCATGTAACCTAACTTTACTAATTAGTCTACCATGGGGAACCTTGTCAAAGGCTTTACTAAAGTCCAAGTAAACAACATCATTTTGGTATCTTCCTCAAAAAACTCAAACAAGTTTTTGGGGCACATCTGGATGGATACATGAATAGGAAGGGTTTAGCTGGATATGGGCCAAATGCTGGCAAATGGGGCTAGATTAATTTAGGATATCTGGTCGACAAAGGGTCGGTGTCCATGCCATACATCTCACTGACTCTGTGACACCAAGTCACTTAAGGAGATATTAGGGTGAATGACCAAAATTTTAGTCAAAAGGATAGGTTTTGAAGGGTATCTTCTAACAAGAGAGTGATGTAGAGAGGATGAGAGGTTCAGGGAAGAATTTGAGCTTATGGCCCAGGACATGAGGCCAGAATTGGATGAGTGCAGAGGAGGGTTGTAGGCTGGAGGAACTGACAGAGGATGAAAAGGCTGAGGCCAGAGAGGGAATTCACACACAAAGGTAAGAAGTTTACAATCGACAGATCCTAGACTGGGAACCGATATAATTTACATCAAATAGAAGAGTGGACTGGTAAAAGGATCTTGGAAGAGAGCTACGATATGTATAACTCGAATTGGATTTGATTTGATTTATTATTGTCATGTACAGTGAAAAGTTTTGTTTTGCGTGCAGTACAGACAGATCATTGTGTGCAAAGATCATAGGGTGATGGAGCAGAGTGAGGAATACAAAGTTATGGCTGCAGTGAAGGTGCATAAAAAGAAAGACCAACATTTTAGATAGCTCCAGAAACCTTTCTTCTTGAGCATGGCTAAACACTGGATTGTCAGCAATCTGCACAGCTAAGAGGCATGATGAGTCTACCTACCATATTCACTGACCAGGCTGGAAAAGTGGATGGTAATCAGGAGGTCTGCCTGAGCACAGTTACACTCCCTGCCTTCTCAAACTGAACGGAATGCTCGTTTGGAGAGAGAGGGAACATGGATAGAATGGGCCGAATAGCGAAAGGGCAGTTTAAAGACTTGGATCTTTCAGATAGCTAGCACAAGCACAATGGCTTTCTGCTCTGCTGTGAAATTCTACAACTCCACAAGCCGTGTTGGGAGTGCCTGACAAATCTGTTAGAATTCTTTGAGGAGGTGAGGAGCAAGTTAGACAAAGGAGAGTCAGTGGGTGTGATCTACTTAGATTTCCAGAAGGCCTTCAAAAGGATAAGATCAGTAAGCTTTGCACAATCAGGAAGGTGAGAGACATGGCCTGAGTGAGGCAGTGTGGGAAATAGAACTGTAAATCCTTTCTTCTTTCTTCGTTTTAAAAGTTTAAAATTCAGTAGACTAGTTAAAAAGTATTTTAAGGTCACTGAATCAGCTAGCTGACAGATATAACTGTCAATGACTTGTATTCTGAATAAGTCATTGAAAGGTGTTGATTGCTTTTGGAACTTAACTCATTTTGCATCATCTCAGTTCAGTTCAGCTCTATTTAAGAGTGGGTCTGTTGGAAGTGCATGATCAGTAAGCCTCACACAGTCTGGGAGGGAGAGATCACATCAAGAATGAGACACAGCCCAAGTGAGTATACAGTTCAGGATTTTGGAGGCAACGTTGAAATTTGGTGCGGAGGGAAAGAGGCGTATTTTACTTGCTTTTGTAACTTATAGTTTGTAAGGTTTTTTATTAACAGGACAAACTGAAGCTCCAGGATCGGAGATCCAGCCCAAAACAGTGACATCTCAGGAAATCCATAAGTTCATTGGTTGGTAATAGCTGCTAATTTGATGATTCATGAAAGGTTAGTTTCAGATTGAAGGTAAATAGGAAAAATATTTGCAGATTACAAACTAAAAATAGTAGGAATTTTTTTTTGGAAAATTAAGAACTAAGGAAATAAAATAGAGATGCTGGGTCAGGCAATGTGTTATAACTGCATTCTGTAGGTGCTGGGGGGCCCAGTTGTAGTTCATAGTGACTACATCTGTAGCAAGTGTTGGATGTTTAAGGCTCTCCAGCTCAGAGTTGATGAGCAGGAGTCTGAACTTTGAACACTGCCACACATCAGGGAAGGGAAAAAAATACCTTGGCCGAACGCTGTATTTCAGGAGCAGTCACACCCTTTAGTATAACTGTCTTAAACTTGTTCAGTGGCCAGGGACAGGAGGGTGTGAGTACAAGAGAGGCAGGCAATAGGATTCAGGAGGTAGTGCTAAAGGAGCCCTTATGCTTGACTGAGATAACAAGGTGTAGGGCTGGATGAACACAGCAGGCGAAGCAGCATCAGAGAAGCAGGAAGGCTGACGTTTCGGGCCTAGACCCTTCTTCAGAAACGGTTATGCTTGACTATCAGGTTTGAACTTCTTGCTCCCTGTGTGGGTGGGAGTGTGGGCTGTAGGGAGGATGAGCAAACTGACCATAGCACCGTGGTACAGGGAGCCATTCAAGAGGGGGAAAGAGAAATGTAGTTGTGATGCGGGACAGTGTAGTCAGGGGATTAGACACTATTCTGTGTGGCCAGGGTCGAGAATCCCGAAGGCTGTGTTGTTTGCTCAGTGACTGCATTCAGGATATCTCATCTGGGCTGCAGAGGAACTTGGAGTGGAAAGGGAGAGATCCAGTTATCGTGGTTCATGTAGGTGCCAATGATGTAGGTAGAAAGAGGAAAGAGATTCTGCTGAGGGAATATAAGCAGCTAGGGGCTATACAGCAAACTCTGAACCAGCACCTTATGAACTGGCACTCCTGATAAACTGGCAAAAATGATATACCTGAAATAGCGGAGGTTTACTGTATTATCGCAATCTCCACAATGTCTGAGTGGTCATTTGAGGGGGCGAGTGAGGAGGCTCTCTGCTGTTAAGTTTTATTTAAGGCAAAGCTGCATTATTATTAAAGTGATTTAAGCTGTAAATAAAGTATCACAGTGATGTGTATACCCCCTGCATCACGTTTCCATTACTTAGTGTGTGTTTTTACATCATGTGGACCTCTTGATCAACCAGAATATTTGATCAATTGGTACACTCCTGGAACCATAGAGGCTGGATAATAAAAAAAGTTTGCTGTATTAAAAAGCAGAATGAAAAAGGGAATAATCTCTAGATTACGACCTGAGCCATGAGCTAATTGGCACAGACTCAACATGATTAAAGAGGTAAATGTAAAAGAGGTAAAGAGGTCAGAGATTGGTGCGGGAGAAACGGGTTTGAATTTATGGGACATTGGCACCAGCACTGGGGAAGGAGGGAGCAGTTCCCATGGGACAGGCTCGACCTGAATCCTGCTGGGACCAGAGTCCTGGTGAATCACATAACTAGGGCTGAGGATAGGGCTTTAAACTAAATAGTGAAGGGGTGGGTTCTGTTGCATGGAAAATTATAAAATCAAAGGTAAAGGAGAAGGTAGGATTGCTGGTTAATGATGGGGTGATTGTTCCCAGAAAATAAAAGGAAGAAAACAGGATGTGTGAATGGCATCTCGCGTCAAGGAACCATAAAAGTGTGAAAGCCTCGATTATTGAACAAGTGTAAAGGCTTTGTTATATTAATGCACAAAATTTTGAAATAAAGTAGACAAACCGAGGCTGCAAGACTTTAAAACTAGTTAAGGGGGTGGGAGGAGTGCTCAGCAGAGGTTAGTAAAGTTTTCAGAACCCATAATAGGACAGAGAGTATGGAAAGGGTAAGGAATCTAACTTCAGGCACAGCAGATAAGGGGACAACTATGAGAATGGAGGGGAGGGAAGTCAATGCAGGACTAAGAGTGTTGTATTTAAATGAACGTAGTACATGAAACAAGGTAAATGAGCTAGCGAGAGAACAGGCAGATGGGTGAAGGGTGATATGTTGCCTGGTTAGTGAGAAATGAAATTAAATTGATAGCAAGAATTGATACAGAGTCAGAAGCAGTAGAATCTGTCTGGGTAGAGTTGAGGAATTACAAATATCTAAGGAAGGATGTGCTGGTGTTGGAGGGGATCTAGAGGAGGTTTACAAGTGATTCTAGGCATGAAGGGCTTGTCATATGAGGAGGGGTTGAGGACCCTGGGTCTGTACAAGATGGAGTTTAGAAGGATGAGGGGGGATCTGATTGAAACTCATAGAAACCTGAGAGGCCTGGATAGAGTGGACATGGAGAAGATGTTTCCACTAGTAGGAGAAACTAGGACCTGAGGGCACAGCCTCAGAGTGAAGGGAACGACCCTTTAGAACTGAGATGAGGAATTTCTTTAGCCAGAATGTGGATAGTCTGTGGAACATATTATTGCAGAGGGCTGTGGAGACCAAGTCATTGAATGTATTTAAGACTGAGACAGATAGGTTCTTGATTGTCAAGGGAATCAAGGGTTACAGGGAGAAGGCAGGAGAATGGGGTTGGGAAACATATCAGCCATGATTGAATGGCAGAGCAGACTCAGTGGGCTGAATGGTCTAATTCTGTTCCTCTATGTTCTGGTCTTATGGTGTTTATGGTTTCTTATGGTCTACCACCAGTCCCAGTACTGTTCAGGTGCAGACTGTTCCAACAATACAGATCCAATTTTCTGTGGTATTAATGCCAGTGCCCCATGAACTGGAACCCATTTCTCCCATCTCAGTCTTTGAATCATACGCTCACTTCCCTCAGATTTGCCCTATGCTAATATATTTGTGGATTAGGTCAGAACCTGGAGATTACTCACTTTGAAATTCTGCTGCTTAACCTGGTGCCTAACTCCTGTTACTGAATCTGCAGCCCCTCTTCCCTTGTCTTGCCTATACTGTTGGTATCTACGTGACCACAACACCTGGATCTTTACCCTGAATTCTAAATTAATCTCTAGCCCTGAGTGACATCCTGAACCCTGGGCACTCGTCAGGGAACACAGTGTCTGGACTGATGCTCATTGCTGAAGGAAACTGTATCAAGCCCCTTCGTTATGCTGTCCCTAATTCCAATATATTCATTTTTCCTCCCCACTCTTGAATGTCTTCCTTTATCACCGTGTCATCCACCCTGACTCTCATCCAGACCTCAAACCTGTTAGACAATTTTAAAGGCTATGGCTTCTATTTACTGTGCAGTCACGCTCATCTGTCTCTCACTGATGAGCAAATGAGAAGACTCTGTTCTCCACAGTGTGACTGCCTCCTGGTACAAAGCATCCAGCTAACCTCCTCCCCTCCCTCATACATCGCTGTGTCTGCAGCTCAGCCTCCAGCTCACAATCTAAGCCATAGCTCCTCCAGCCGTAAACACTTACTGCAAATGTCTGCTTTTTGTCACTTATACAAATGATTCGGGTGTGAAAATAGGAGGAATCGTAAGTACGTTTGCAGATGACACCAAAATTGGAGGTGTGGCGGACAGCGTAAAAGGTTATCTCAGAGTATAACGGGGCATTGATCAGATGGGCCAATGGGCTGAGGAGTGGCAGATGGAGTTTAATTTAGATAAATGTGAGGTGCTGCATTTTGGAAAGGCAAATCAGGGCAGGACTTATACTCTTAATGGTAAGGTCCTGGGGGGTGCTACCAAACAGAGACCTTGGGGTGCAGGTTCACAGTTCCTTGAAAGTGGAGTCACAGGTAAATACGATAGTGAAGAAGGTGTTTGCTACACTTGCCTTAATTAGTCAGTGCATTGAGTATAGGAGTTGGGATGTTATGATGTAGCTGCACAGGACATTGGTGAGGCCACTTTGGAATACTGTGTCAATTTTGGCCTCCCTGCTACGGAAAAGATGTTATTAAACTTGAAAGAGTGCAGAGAAGATTCACAGGGATGCTGCTGGATGTTGGAGTGTTCGAGCTAAAGAGAGAGGCTAAGTAGGCTGGAGTTATTTTCCCTGGAGCGTTGGAGGCTGAGTGGTGACCTTATAAAGGTTTATAAAATCATGAGGGGCATGGATAGGGTGAATAACCAAGGTCTTTTCCCCCAGGGTAAAGGAGTCCAGAACTAGAGGATATAAGTTTAAGGTGAGAGGGGAAAGATTTAAAAGGGACCTAAGGAGTAACATTTTCACACAGAGGGTGGTGTGGGTATGGAATGAGCTTCCAGAGGAAGTGGTGGAGGCTGATACAATTACAGCATTTAAAAGGCATCTGGATCGTTACATGAATAGGAAGGGTTTACAGGGATATGGGCCAAATGGGACTAGATTCATTTCGGATATCTGGTTGGCATGGATGAGTTGGACCAAAGGGTATATGTCTGTGCAGTATGACTCTATGACAGTCTATGACTCTATTCAAATTCCATTAATAAGATTGAAACTCAATCACTTTCACAACTCAATAAGCTTATCTGAACTTTTAAGGTTTTACAAAGTATATTCTCGTTGCCCCTTTTACTTTACCACGTGTCTCGGTCCTTCCTCCCTTGATCCTTGGATGTACGAATTCATTTGAGCTGCCTCCATCCATTATTAAATTTTGGTTTGCTTATTTGGGGTGTGAAGCTGCCATTGTTCATTTTCACAAAGTCAAGCTGGTGTCCTTTAAAGGTTACAAGGTGTAGAGCTGGATGAACACAGCAGGCCAAGCAGCATCAGAGGAGCAGGAAGGCTGACGTTTCGGGCCTAGACCCTTCTTCAGAAAAAATCTGTTCGGCTCCACTTGCTGATGGGATGGGACTCCTCTCCGCTCTCTCCAGCCCTTTGTTGAAATGAATTCAGCTAAATTCCTTAATGTTAGGAGTAGATCGCATTTCTTAATTTCTCAAATTCTCAATTACCAAAAGATTCTTTATTATTATGGGATCATAATTTTCTTTCAATTCTTGCTAAGCTATAAACCTCTGGCTGTCTATTCCCTGCCATCATCTTATCAGACTGTCTCTTACAGACATCTGCAATAGTGGGTTTGTATAAAACTCCATGTATTTTAATTTGGAAAATTCTTTATTTTGCCCAGACCTTGTTGCCTTGGATTTATCTGATGATCAAAGCTACCATTGTCCCAACTTATGATCTCACCCAAATGCTAAACTAAACAAACTATTTCTGTCACGACTGCTAAAAGGCTCCTCCGCCATTTTTATGACAACTTCACAAGCAGTGATTTTGTGTCACCTGAGGCCATGGGCTGCCCCAACATCTTTGTATAAACATTTCCCTCATTCCACCAAACACCCTCCCCCACCCTCTCTCACTCTCACTCTCACTCTCACTCTCACTCTCACTCTCAGTCTCGCTCTCTCTCTCTCTCGCTATCCATCTAAGGATAGAAAACTTGTCTGGATCTCATTCAGTTGAACCTCGACAAAACTTCCTCTAACACCACAACGGAGGTAGTTTCCAAAAAAAGACATACAAACTCTCACACACACTCACACATACACACAAACTCAGAAACACTCTCTCACAAACTGTCTCACTCTCGCACAATCACTCTCTCTCACAAACACACGCATTCTCTCATTACTCTCACTTACACACTCTCTCTCTCTCTCTCACTTGCTTTCTCACACCTGTGTGTGAGTGAGGGTGTGTGTTTGTGCGAGTGTGTACGGAAGCCAGTTTGGATTCTGCCAGGGCCACTCAGATCCTGACCTCATTACAGTCTTGGTTCAAACATGGACAAAAGAACTGAATTCCAGAGGTGAGTTGAGGGTGACAGCCCTTCACATCAAGGCTGCATTTAACCGAGTGTGGCATCATGGAATCCAAATAAAACTGGAATCAATGGGTATCAGGGGGCAAATGCTCCAGTGGTTGGAGTCATCTGTCCTGGATCCTCTTCTATTCGTGATTTTTGTAAATGATTTGGATGAAGGAGTAGGAAGGTGGATTAGCAAGTTCGCAGACGATACAAAGGTGGGTCGCATTGTGGACAGTGCAGAGGGCTGTTCTAGGTTACAATGGGACATTGATAGAATGCAGAGCTGGGCTGAGAAGTGGCAGATGGAGTTTAACCCTGAAAAGTGTGAGCTGATTCATTTTGGAAGGACAAACTTGAAAGCAGAATACAGGGTTAACGGAAAGATTCTTGGCAGTGTGGAGGAGCAGAGGGATCTTGGGGTTCATGTCCACAGTTCCCTGAGAGCTGCCACCCAGGTGGATAGAGTTGTTAAGAAGGCGTATGGTGTGTTAGCTTTTATTAATAGAGGGATTGAGTTCAAGAGCCGTGAAGTTCTGCTCCAGCTATACAAAAGCCTGGTTCGGCCACATCTGGAGTATTGTGTCCAGTTCTGGTCGCCTCATTACAGGAAAGATGTGGAGGCGTTGGAAAAGGTGCAGAGGAAATTTACCAGGATGTTGCCTGGAATGGAGCGAAGGTCTTACGAGGAAAGGTTGAGAGAGCTAGGGCTTTTCTCTTTAGAATGACAAAGGATGTGAGGTGACTTGATAGAGGTGTACAAAATGATCAGAGGTATAGATAGAGTGGACAGTCAGAGACTTTTTCCTAGGGTGGAGGTAGCTATTATGAGGGGACATAGTTTTAAGGTGAGTGGAGGTAGATACAGGGGAGACGTCAGAGGTAGGTTCTTTAGAGAGTGGTAGGGGCGTGGAATGCATTGCTGGAGAGGGTAGTGGAGTCAGCCACATTAGGGGCATTTAAGCAGCTATTAGATAGGCATATGGATGATAGTATAAGGTAGGGGTGGAGGTTAGATAGACCTTAGGATTAGGGTAAAAGTTCGGCACAACATCATGGACCGAAGGGCCTGTACTGTGCTGTACTGTTCAATGTTCTATGTTCTATGTTCTATACCTGACACATAGGAAGATGGTTGTGGTTGCTGGAGGTCAGTCATCTCAGCTCCAGGACATCTCTACAGGAGTCATAGAGTCATACAGTAATACAGCATGGAAACAGGCTCTTCAGCCCAAACTGGTCCATGCTGACCATGGTACCCATTCAGCATGTTCCAACTGCCCACATTTGGTCCATATCCATCTAAACACATCCCATCCATGTACCTATCCAAATGTTTATTAAATGTTACTGTGGTACCTGCCTCAAACACTTTCTCTGGCAGCCCATTCCATTTATGCACCACTGTCTGTGTGAAGAAATTGCCCCTTAGGTCCTTCCTAAATCTTTCCCCTCTCACCTTAAACCTATGCCCTCTAGTTTTCAATTCCCCATCCCTGCGAAAAAGACCATATGCACTCATCCTATCAATGTCCGTCATGATTTTATACACCTCAATAAGGTCACAAATCATTCTCCTACATTCCAAGGAATAAAGTCCTATCCTGGCCAACCTCTCCCTATAACTCAGGCCTACCAGTCCTGGCAATATCCTCATAAATCTTCTTTGCACACTTTCCAGTTTAACTGTGTCTTTCCTATAACAGGATGACCAAAACTGTACACAATACTCCAAATGCAGCCTCACAACTGACACATAACATCCCAACTCCTGTACTCAATGCCCTGACCGATGAAGGCCAGCATGCTAAATGCCTTCTTCACCACCCTATTTACCTGTGACACTGCTTTCCACGAACTATGTACTTGTACGCCTAGGTCCCTCTGTTCCACAACACTCCTCAGGACCTTACCATTTATTGTATAAGTCCTACCTTGGTATGACTTTCCAAAGTGCAACACCTCACACTAATCTATATTGAATTACATTTGCCAATCCTCAACCCACTTCCCCATCTGATCAAGATCCCTCTGCAATTTTTGATAAACTTTTTCGCTATCAACGATACTTCCTAACTTTATATCATCCACAAACTTACTAATCATGCCTTGTACATTCACATCCGGATAGTTTATGTAAACAACAAATAACAAAGGTCCCAGCACCGACCCCTGTGGCACACAACTAGTCACAGGCCTCCAGTCCAAGAAACAACCTTCAACCATCTCCCTCTGCTTCCTACCATCGAGCCAGTTTTGAATACAATTAGCTAGCTCTCCCTGGATCCCATGCAACCTCAGGGTAGTGTCTTATGCCCAACCATCTTCAGCTGCTTCATCAATGACCTTCCCTCTATCACAAGGTCGGAAGTGGGGATGTTCGCCAATAATTACACAATGTTCAGCACCATTCGTGACTCCTCAGATACTGAAGCAGTCCGTGTTCACATGCAACAAGATCTGGACAATATCCAGGCTTGGGCTGACAAGTGGCAAGTGACATTCGCACCACACAAATGCCAGGCTATGACCATCATCAATAAAAGACAAACTAACCACTATCCTTTGACATTCAATGGTGTTACCATCACTGAATCCCTCACTATCAACATCCTGGAGGTTACCATTGACAAGAAACTCAACTGGACCCATCACACAAACACAGAGGCTACAAGAGCAGGCCAGAAGCTGGGAATCCTGCGGCGAGTAACTCCCCTCCTGACTCCTCAAAGCCTGTCCACCATCTACAAGGCACAAGTCAGGAGTGTGATGGAATACTCCCCACTTGCCTGGATGGGGACAGCCCCAACAAAACTCAAGAAGCTTGACACCATCCAGGACAAAGCAGCCGCTTGATTGGCACCACATCCACAAGCATCCACTCCCCCCACCACCGACGCTCAGCAGCAGCAGTGTGTACTATCTACAAGATGCACTGCAGAAATTCACCAAAGATCCTCAGACAGCACCTTCCAAACCCATGACCACTTCCATCTTGAAGGACAAGGGCAGCAGATACATGGGAACACCACCCCCTGCAAGTTCCCCTCCAAGCCACTCACCATCCTGACTTGGAAATATATTGCCGTTCCTTCACTGTCACTGGGTCAAAATCCTGGAATTCTCTCCCTAAGGGCATTGTGGGTCAACCCACAGCAGGTGGACTGCAGCAGTTCAAGAAGGCAGCTCAACCCCACCTTCTCAATGGCAACTAGGGATGGGCAATAAATGCTGGCCAGCCAGCGATGCCCACACCCTACAAATGAATTAAAAAACATGCACACACACTCTCTCTCACACAGACTCACACTCTCTCTCACAGACTCACACTCTCTCTCACACTCTCTCTCACAGACACTCTCTCTCACACACTCTTATACACTGTGTCTGACAAACTCTCACACTCACACTCTCACCCACATACCCTCACACATACATACAAGCACATTCAATCACATACAAACTCACTCACATATACTCACATATATATGAGGCTGTCCCCTTAGGTCCCAGTCTCTCCTACTATGGAAACATCTTCCCTATGTCAACTCTATCCAGGCTCCTCAGTGTTTTGTTAGCTCCAATCAAATTCCCCCTCATCCTTCTAAACTCCATGGAGTATAGACCCAGAGTCCTCAACTGCTCCTGACATGACAAGCCCCTCATCCCTGGGATCATTCTTGTAAACCTCCTCTGGACCCCCTCCAAAGTCAGCACATCCTTCCTTAGATATGGGGACCAAAACTGTTCACAATGTTGCAAATGTGGTCTGACTAGAGCCTTATATAGCCTCGGCAGTGAGTCTCTGCACTTGTAGTCCCAAGTCCCTTTGTGCTTCAGATTTCTGTAGCCTATCCCCATTTAGAAAATAGTCTACACCTCTATTCTTCCTACCAAAGTGCATAACCTCACACTTTCTCACCTGTATTCCACCTGCCACTTCTTTGACCACTGTCCTAACAAGTCCAAATCCTTCTTCAGTAGAGAAAAGTTACAAAGGGGAAAGGTCTACCACTGACTGAATGACAGAGATATCTGAAGATGGAATGTGAGTTGGACAGTCAGGAGATTAACCAGCACAGGACATCGTATCTCCATTGGAGACTGGGCATTTCTCTTTGAGGTGAGCTGAAAAGTCAAGGACGGGGAAGCGAGGATTGATTATTTAATCCAGAGTCCATGAGAGTGATCTCAAAGACACCCACCGAGGTGCTCTGTTGAGATCGGGTTTGGGAGGAGCTCACTGTTAGATCACCCTGAATCGGGTGTCTCCTCAATTCTCCCTGAGTTCCCTCTCACTGCTTCATGTTTGATCATTGTGTCCGCTTCATCTACACGGTGTGGAGTAAGTCTCCCTGAATTAGCCTCATCTTTTCCCTTAGAAATGGAAAGCAAATCCCCCGGTAACATTCTACATGAACCTTGCGTATTCTGGGGAATTTCAGTCTGCTTACACTCTCCATCCCAATCTAACAGCTAGAACCCTGGTGGAGTTGGGACTGGTCTGTTCCTGCTTAGTTACTGTGCACTGTAGCTCCACATGTGCCCTAATCACGGTTCATGCCCCGTCTCGGCAAACTACCTCCCCTAACGCTGCAGATATGTTTTAAAAACAAACTATCATTCCCTTAGCCCCCTTTCCCACAACCTTGTACCTCATTGAGCATTGTCCTTTCATCACCTGAAAATGGACCCAAATTGTTAGATAGATAGAGACGTGGAGATAGAGAGAAATAGAGATAGAGAGATAGAAAGGACATAGAGAACAATACAGTACAGGAACAGTCCCTTTGGCCCATGAGGTGGTGCAGAACAATCCACCAAATTAAACTAATCCCTCAGAGTTCTGAGCAAGGGTCACCGGACCCGAAACGTTAACTCTGTTTTCTCCTTCACAGATGCTGCCAGACCTGCTGAGCTTTTCCAGCAACTTCTGGTTTTGTTTCTGATTTACAGCATCCGCAGTTCTTTTGGTTTTTAAACTAATCTCTTCAGCCTGTCGTTGGTCCATATTCGTCCAATATACAGATAGATAGAGATAGGTAGAAAAATAGAGATGGAGAGATAAAGATAGAGAGAGACAGCAGGTACAAAGATAGAGAGAGATAGCGATAGATAAATAGACAGATAGACATAGAGAGTTAGATAGACAGACAGAGATAGAGACAGATGGATAGATAGATAGATAGATAAATAGATAGATAGATAGATAGATAGATAGATATTTGTTGCTCCAACCAACTCACCCTTTCATCTCTCCGCTCCCATCCATCAATCTTTCTCTAACTCACTATCTCTAGGTATGTGGGATGGCACATCATTGAGAGATGTGGATATTTTTAGCTCTGCTCCATGGCCAGCTAAGGCCTGGAATGTCCTTCTCTGTATGTCTCTCTCTCTCTTCTTTACAAACGCTCCAAACAAAAAAAAATCTATCTCTTTCATAAAGCTTTTGGGCACCGATTCTAATGTCTCCTGATGTGGCTCAGTATCAAACTCCGTTTGGTGATCCCTTCTGCGAAGCGCCTTTAGATCATCTTCTCCATCAGAGGCGCTATATAAATGCAAGTGTGGATATGGCAGTAATCACGTGGAAACGCTCAGCATTCCTCTATCGAATCCAACATTCAGTTCTGAGCGAATGCTTATATCAAACTTATTGTTTTCTTTCCGAGTTGAGGAGAGTAAAGTCTGGAAATACTGACACCCAATCATGGCAGAGATCTCCATCTGTGTGCAGGTACCTTTCCCATCAGCCTGTTCAGAGCAATGTTATTACACATCTCTGCAGCGAGTGGGACTTGAACCCAAGTCTCCTGGCCCAGAGGTAGGGACATTACCACTGCATCACAGGAGCCCCTAACCAGAGCATGTGTCTGTAAACGAGTCTCTCTCTACGTAAAAACCAAAAGAACTGCGGTTGCTGTAAATCAGGAACAAAAACAAAGTTGCTGGAAAAGCTCAGCAGGTCTGGCAGCATCCGTGAAGGAGAAAGCAGAGTTAATGTTTCGGGTCCGGTGACCCTTCCTCAGAACTGATGGTGGCTGGGAAAACGTCAGTTTATATGCAGAAAATAGGGAGGTGGGTGGGGTAGGACCAGTGAGTCTTTATATAGATTGAATCTCTCTTTCTACTCCCTGTTTGTACCTCTCCACTTGCCTCACGTTCATTGAGTCCCTGCAGTGTAGAAACAGGCCGTTCGGCCCAGCAAGTCCGTGGCGACCCTCCGAAGAGCGTCCTACCCAGACCCAACCCTTTCCCTGTAACCCCGCATTTCCCATGTCTCACACACCTAACCTACTACACTCTTGAACACTATGGGTAATTTCCCATAGCCAATCCACCTAGTCTGCCCATCTTTGGACTGTGGGAGGAAACCAGAGCACCCGGAGGAAACCCGCGTACACAATCGCCCGATTGTGGAATCCCACACACTCGAACCCGGGTCCCTTGTGCTGTAAGTCAGCAGTGCTAACCAAGGCGCTACTGTGCCGTTCCCCACCGCTCTCTATGGGGTGCCTGTGTACGTAGATAAATTGTGTATATTGTTATGTTGCAAGTTTCATGATAAACTTGCCAAATATACATTCCAAATTTGGCACGTTACCAATTATAACATGAATCACCAAAGCCGCTGAGTCACACACACACACACACACAGATACACACGCACAGCCACATTGACAGACTCTCATACACACACACACAGATACACATAGCCACATCTGTACAGATTATATACAGACACAAATCTACACAGATATATATACATATATATACACACAGCCATACAGATATACATGAATACAAAGGCATACAGATGTGTATACGCGCACAGCCACACTAATGGACTGTCTCTAACACGCACATTCACATGGACACACACACACACTGTCAGACTGTCTCTAACACACACATTCACATGGACACACAC